>NC_060898.1:20730915-20978415 GCF_014805685.1 Silurus meridionalis | reverse complement strand
ATCTGTGGCTAACTCGGGGACGAGCACGCTTGGCGCGAAGCTCACACAAACCCCCCCACGCACAACATGGACAGCGTTCAGCCTGAACCGTGCTTATCTAACGTCCGTCTCATCGCCGAGGCTCGATCTCATCCCGAGCTGGTACCATGAAAAGATCAGCTGACCCTGGGGATGGGGGATTAGCCAAAAAAACAGGAGGTGTTCTACTTAGATTTGGGAAAACGAGGGTGGGAAAGTAGGTGCACAGAGAAACGAGGGGGAAAATAATCCTAGCGTTTCTAGTTGGATTTTGAAAATGCTCATGCCCTTTATTTTACATTTCTATTTTAAATTATACAAAAAAATTACACACTGGTATGACCAAGGTTTCACTCCAAGATGAATATTATCCTGCGAGTGTTGCTTGTCAGATTGTATGAACATGCACTCGAGTCAAAAACTGACTCAACCCTATTGAACACCTTCGAGATGAATGTGAACGCTGACTGCACCCCAGGCCTCCTCACCTCACCTACATTAGTACCTGACTTTACTAAAACCCTTATGGCTGAACAAGCACAATCTCCACAAGCACACATCTCCAAAATCGAGTGGAACATCTTCCCAAAAGAGATTATCAAAAGAGCAAATTGGGACTAAACGTGGAATGCGATGTTAAAAAAGGACATACCAATAAGCTTAGGACCAGGTGTCCGCAAACTTTTGGCAATATACAGGGAGTGCAGAATTATTAGGCAAGTTGTATTTTTGAGGATTAATTTTATTTGAGGATTTAATTTGAACAACAACCATGTTCTCAATGAACACAAAAAACTCATTAATATCAAAGCTGAATATTTTTGGAAGTAGTTTTAGTTTTAGCTATTTTAGGGGATATCTGTGTGTGCAGGTGACTATTACTGTGCATAATTATTAGGCAACAACAAAAACAAATTCATACCCATTTCAATTATTTATTTTTACCAGTGAAACCAATATAACATCTCAACATTCACAAATATACATTTCTGACATTCAAAAACCAAACAAAAACAAATCAGTGACCAATATAGCCACCTTTCTTTGCAAGGACACTCAAAAGCCTGCCATCCATGGATTCTGTCAGTGTTTTGATCTGTTCACCATCAACATTGCGTGCAGCAGCAACCACAGCCTCCCAGACACTGTTCAGAGAGGTGTACTGTTTTCCCTCCTTGTAAATCGCACATTTGATGATGGACCACAGGTTCTCAATGGGGTTCAGATCAGGTGAACAAGGAGGCCATATCATTAGATTTTCTTCTTTTATACCCTTTCTTGCCAGCCACGCTGTGGAGTACTTGGGCGTGTGTGATGGAGCATTGTCCTGCATGAAAATCATGTTTTCTTGAAGGATGCAGACTTCTTCCTGTACCACTGCTTGAAGAAGGTGTCTTCCAGAAACTGGCAGTAGGACTGGGAGTTCAGCTTGACTCCATCCTCAACCCGAAAAGGCCCCACAAGCTCATCTTTGATGATACCAGCCCAAACCAGTACTCCACCTCCACCTTGCTGGCGTCTGAGTCGGACTGGAGCTCTCTGCCCTTTACCAATCCAGCCACGGGCCCATCCATCTGGCCCATCAAGACTCACTCTCATTTCATCAGTCCATAAAACCTTAGAAAAATCAGTCTTGAGATATTTCTTGGCCCAGTCTTGACGTTTCAGCTTGTGTGTCTTGTTCAGTGGTGGTCGACTTTCTGCCTTTCTTACCTTGGCCATGTCTCTGAGTATTGCACACCTTGTGCTTTTGGGCACTCAGTGATGTTGCAGCTCTGAAATATGGCCAAACTGGTGGCAAGTGGCATCTTGGCAGCTGCACGCTTGACTTTTCTCAGTTCACGGGCAGTTATTTTGCGCCTTGGTTTTCCACACGCTTCTTGCGACCCTGTCGACTATTTTGAATGAAACGCTTGATTGTTCGATGATCACGCTTCAGAAGCTTGGCTATTTTAAGACTGCTGCATCCCTCTGCAATATATCTCACTATTTTTGACTTTTCTGAGCCTGTCAAGTCCTTCTTTTGACCCATTTTGCCAAAGGAAAGGAAGTTGCCTAATAATTATGCACACCTGATATAGGGTGTTGATGTCATTAGACCACACCCCTTCTCATTACAGAGATGCACATCACCTAATATGCTTAATTGGTAGTAGGCTTTCCAGCCTATACAGCTTGGAGTAAGACAACATGCATAACGAGGATGATGTGGTCAAAATACTCATTTGCCTAATAATTCTGCACTCCCTGTAGTGTCATTTCTTCATTCTAATAAGCATAAACAAACAAATCCTAAAAGGTTAACACACAAGCTTCTTTTCCCTCTAGAATACGTTTCTTTTCCTGCTGTATTCTCACCTGACACGATTCAACGTTTTTCTTGAGGTTAGAAGATCGTGGGTTTAAATCCCATCACCACTATGATCCAAACGCTGGCCGCTCTGGTTAAGGGCATCTACCAAATGTGATCAGGAGTACTATTTGGAAAAGACGTTTGGTTAGGCAACAGAAATTGTGAAATAAAGGAAACAAATCCTATTTCAAAATCCACCTCCAAATAAAATCGAAACCCGAACTGAACAGGTGCTTCCTCTGACCATCATCCAAAATGAAGCAAAGCCCCCGAATTAATCATTCCACTGCTGGCAAATCTGACTAACAAACAGATGGGAGGAGAACCTACAGTAAAACCCGTGCGTGTTGGATACGTGTCAGGGATTCAAGCTAAATCCATATTCATATTGTTTGAATAATAGATGAAGCCACACCTTCTATTCTCCTTTACTCAAGCGCTATCGAGAGCCAGGTCGGATTAAAGAGCCGAGTTCTGCTACGGTCGGCCCCGAGACGCAAGTCTGATGCAAAAATATATATAAATAAATAAATACAAACAAAAAAAAAATAACCTTTTAGATGTCAGTCTGAAGGAGCTCTTGTATACGTGTTTGACAGAGACATAAAAATAAATCACTGAACTGTCAACCTGAAGTGGCGTCTCGTCTCCTCTCGGGTTCTGGTTCAGTTGTGAGAAACGCACCACATGTTCGCCTTATAAAGTCGTCCTTTCGTCTGCCAATCAAAAGCTACGTTCAGGACGGATATTTGATCTGAAGTGATACGCTTCTCAAACGTCGGGTCAATGGAGATGTTGTCGCAAGTGTTATTTCGGAGGGAGTTTAACGCACAAAGTTGATCTACAGAACATTTCGAGAATTATGTCAGTTTAATCAAATTCCTCAAACCGTATTATTCATATTAAGGGGTACATTTGACTGCCTGTCTCAGTCTGTTGTTAGAAAACGTAAGGTTTAACACAGTGAATTGTATACCATTTTTTCGTTTTGATATAGACACATTGGGCATCTGCTTGCATTCACATCGTTTCATTCAAAATTTGGTGTAGATATATTACAAACCAATCCTACAGATATATGAGAGAGAGAGAGAGAGAGAGAGAGAGAGAGAGAGAGAGAGAGAGAGAGAGAGAGAGAGAGAGAGAGAGAGAGAATATATGGAGTGGGGGAGGTGGTAGCTTAGTGGTTAAGTTATTGGACTTTAGATCGTTTAGGTCGTGAGTTCAAATCCCTTCCACACCAATCTGCCACTCCTGGGCCCCTAAACAAGGCCCTTAACACCCATTTCTGCTTGGATGTATTCATTGTTGTAAGTCATTCTAGATAAGGGCGTCTGCCAAACACTATATGGACAAAAGTATTGGGACGCCTGACTTGTCCATCCATATGTGGCTCCTCCCCAAACGGGTAGTTTCGCGATTCTATAGGACGTCTTTGGATCCTGTAGCATAAAATGTTCTCTTTACTTGAACTACGAGACCCAAAATCTGTTCCAGCAATGCCTAATGCCAGCTCCATCGTATGAAAATACGTTCGCGTTGGGTTGGAGTGAAAGATCATCTGCTATTGAACTCTGAAATTTGGGGTGAATCGGCACACCGACTGCACCTCAGGCCTCCTCACCAACATCAGTTGCAGACTTTTGTATTTGAATGAATGCAAATCTCCAGAATGGGATGGTCAATATAGATGTTTAATGGTCATGTGTCCACAAATATGTTTGTCTGTATTATTTATATACTCCGATCAGGCATAACATTATGACCGCCTACCTATTATTGTGTTGGTTCCCATTTTGCTGCTAAACCATCTGGAGATCATCTGTTGGATCGGACCACACGGACCAACCTTTGCTCCCCACGTGCACCAATGAGACTCGACCTTGTCGCTGGTTCACCACTGTTCCTTCCTTGGAGCACTTTTGATCGATTCTGACCACTGCAGACCAGGAACATCCCACAAGAGCTGCAGTGTTGGAGAAGCTCTGACCCAGTCGTCTAGACGTCACAATTTGTCAAACTCGCTCAAATCCTTACGCTCGCCCATTTTTCCTGCTTCCAACACGTCAAATTTGAGGACAAAATGTTCACTTGCTGCCTAATAAATAAATCCACCCACTAACAGGAGCCATGATGAAGATATTCACTTCACCACTTATAATGTTACAATGTCAATGTTATGCCTGTAGGTATCTATTGATAAAACCATATAACATATTTATATGACCATAATTATAAAACCATAATTTATATGAATTGTCTCCGGTTATAATATTTGCAGGGGGAAAAAAATTCCAATCTTTTCCATTTGTCACAGGATCAGAACAAATTCATTAGTTTGTCTCCGAAGACAAAATCTGGATCGAAATCTACTTTTTATCCATATCCTTTATTTCCATACAAAACACAGCGGCCGACCGTAAGCTGCGGAAGTCGATTAAATAAGAAACAGTGTTGGGTTTGTTGCGCACTGCCCCTGATTTCCATGGAGGGTTCGTAAACCTTCGACTGGAGGCAAGGCGTGCAGGTGATCTGAGCAGATCTGGAAACTTCTCCTGTATTCCCATGGCATGTCTGCACCTGCTTCCTCCAAGTGCATCCTTTCCCCCCTTTTTTACTTCCAAGAGTGCGAACCCAGCAGCACGGATTCCCGAAATAAAAACCGCGCCGGCTGTTTTCGCGGTTCTGAACAAGGCAAAGGAAAAAGTGCTTATGCGACGTCTGCTTTCTGGCAATGAGAATGTTCAGGAGTTTATTTGAAAAAGGGAATAAAGTAGAACTTTTGATTTGGAGTCAGTCAGCCCTCCGTACGAGCGTCCTCAACAGCCGTGCTGCAGACGATAATTGGCAGAGGTGTGCATCAGCTAGCGATTGGGAACAAGGGCAGCGATTACATGCTAGGCCCAGATGCTTGGGAGCACCTTCGTCCCGTTCCTCTTAATTAGGCTGCACAACACGGCGAGAACCGCGACTATTTTTAGACTCCGAGGCGACCGACGGCACACAAAAGAGCCCGTAAGGGTGTGGGAAGAGATAGAGAAGGAGAAAAGCTTTGTTTTAGAGGACAGGGGCATGGCGAAGGCTCGGTTCGTGAACGGCACGTGGAAAATCCAGCTAAGAGGGATCTGGGGAAGGAAAGGAATGCAAATTGTTCCGGGTATTTTGTTTTTCCTCCACATCAACGATTTTAAACAAAAGCCATTTGTTGCGTTTTTCTATGGTACGTTATACATGAGAACAACATTTCCGTTCATACGGTCACACACCCTGTACCCAAAGTATCCGCTTAAGGTCAGTGACCCATCCAGATCACGAGATATTTTAGAAAATCCTGTTAAAATGCCCTCCGACAGCTGTGGCTTGGTTCGACGGTTTGCCGACCGGATCTCAAATCGGGAAACTTGGCCGTGTCGAGATCTCCGAATCGCTGGCCTGCTCACACTGCACGACTTTAATCTCTTGCCATCAGATGTCTCTCAAGGGTCGCTCACAGATGACACACACACACACACACACAATCCCCAAATCCTGCTTTCTCAAAAAATTAAGTCTATCAGATGTCCATCCTGTGGCTTTCTGACCTGTTTTTGGACAGGAATGAAGAAAAGAAAAAAGATACAACAGAGGATTGACTGGAGGAGAAGTGTGGACGGTGAGGACCATCTGTTCTGCCAAGAGAACTGGAGAAAACAAATCAGGGATTCCTTCAAGTTCTCCTTAGGTTTCCTTTGACCTCCCAAAAATGTTGAAGTAAAAATCTCTTGGTAGAAATGTGCGTATAAATATGGAACTGAGGCTGATGGTAATTCGCATCTCGAAGCAACGCCAAGGATATGACACATTAAAGATACATACGAAGCAGCTACCAATATGATGCAGTGCGATCTGCTGTCCATTCGAATCAACACACGATTTGATAAAAAAAAATATGATGCTTTGCAGTTAAATATGGAACTGATAGCCTTCTGATGGCCCTTTTCACACAAACACTTTTGTGGTGCAAAAAAAATACAATTTTCAAAAAAAACCTGATTCTTTTGTCAGTTCTGTCTCCAGGAAGATGCAGCTCTATCTCTACCATGTAAATCTGTATTCTATATGATGCTCAGGACACGCCTCGGACTCCATGGTGTTGTGAGAAGTCATTCATATCAAATATTGGTCACAAATGATTGGTCAGTTTTTTAAGTTATAAAAGTAGAGCGCATCTAAGTAAATATTATATGTATGTATTGAGAGTTTATGGGTTCTTGGTTTTGTTCTGCCGCCATCACCAATGCAGTTACTGAGGTGAAACTCGTACATTAACCACAGTGAACAAAACACTGCATCATATCTCTCTCTCTACACTCTCACAACTCCCACGCATATTTGGAATCACGGGACACTGTTTTCGCGGTATTATCTACAGATCTTATTTAAATTTGTAGTACATCATTTATAACCTTCATTTTCACTCTCTACACATAAATAAAAAAAATTTTTCATGATGCAAATATGTTAAAAAATTAGCATAACATATATCCACACACACACACACACACACACACACACACACACAGAGGACCCATTAAACAAATGCAGGCAGTCATGCGAACCGGAAGAAGGATAAAAAAATAATAATATAATAAAATAATTTCTAATTCTTCACGCCACAAAATTTCCTACAAAATATTTAGACACAGTCGCCATGGCTGCTCATCAGGGATAAATGCACACGGTCATTACGGTCTTTCCATTAAATCCCCACTTCTTTTATTGAATTATACAAATAGTTCAATAAACCGGATTCAGAGATCTGCTGCACATGACAGCCAATGAATATCACATCCTCCAAGAGTCTCATTGGATGGATTTTAGAGGTTTCTAACTGTAGTTCGGTTCGCACAACTGATATTCGTTGCCAAGAAAATCAAACGCGCTCGAAAATATCGGCGCCTCCGCTGTTGCTCGCATATTAGCATGCGAGCCGACATGACCCTAGTCTATTTTCCTACACAAAATGGCAGCTATCTGGAATCCTCAGGATCATTTGCAGTTCGTGTTTCTCTGGTTTCCCCAGCGAGAAGACTAAAGGTTTCTCCTCATCGGTCGATAAAACGTTACAAATTCCGGCCTGGCCTTTGTGTTCGTGCTGCTCATGAGATGTTGGCATTTGTAGTATGGAACCTGTATTTCTTCCCATGAAGTCTTGACATGAGGGTGAACATTTTGTGATTCTCTAAAATACTTCACTAGTTTATCTCAAGTCATATGAAGTACTGTTATTGAGAAGCGATAGAAGATTGGTGATTTTATACACCCTCAAAATAATCATGTTTGAATCAAGTAAGAATCCTGAGTTCACATGTTCTCCTCTAGGCTCTCCAGATTCTCCTCTAGGCTCTCCAGACTCCCCTCTAGGCGCTCCAGGTTCTCCTCTAGGCGCTCCAGAATGTCTTGTAGGTTTTCCAGGTTGTTCATGTTTTCCACTAGGTTTTCTCTGACCTCCTCAAAACTTCCAGCTAGGAAGAATAGCTCATCCCAGCTGTAAATGTGCATATAAATATGTATATTCAACTGCAAAGGACTGGCATCTCATACAGGGAAAATTCTTGGACAGCATTCCTGGGATAGTCTCAGGATCTAGCACAACCCTGACCAGGATAAATTGGTTTCAGTAGATAAATGAATACACTAAAAAGAAAAAAAATACTGGTTATTAGAAAAACTTGACTTTCTGCCTCTTCTTCCAGACATGGCCCACACTGATGCTTTTGCTGCCAGCCCTGTTCCACAAGCGCCCATCGCACGCACACTGCTAGAAGAACACACTGCTACAGTGCCATTGAGATGGATGTAACAGATTGTGTAATCTCTCCGCTCAGCCCCTGACACACTATTGATCCGGGACGACTGTGCGAGCGTCCAGTTAAATGTCGTGAAGTGCAGGTTTTTATTAGCTGCGATTAGATTAGACGTAATATGATTGAGGCTAACCGGATTGCACTCGGGAGTGATGGAGTGGAGGAACGACGGATTGCTGCTGTCCGGAGTTTCAAGCCTAATAGGACGTCTGCATAAAAAGCTCTGTTTAAGAGACAGTGACTGGCCTGTTTTTTGTGCTTTTGCTCTTGCTTGCCAATTAGACTTGTCTTTCTGACAAACACTTTTCTCCCCCTTTAGCTGACACTGGTGACAGAACAGCACCCAAAAAAAAAAAATAATAATAAAAAATCCAAAGCTCACAGTCAATAGCTGAATATTTATCTAAGAAACAGAATATCGGGAAACCTAGCCACATGTACACCAGGTTTTACAAGGACTTGTGTATCAACAGTTTTCAACAGGCTTATTAAGCACAGAAATAAAAAAAAAAGCTCCGCCCTCAATTTAAGTTGACCTAAACCAAAGCTAATAAATAAATAAGCGTAGCCTTAAATTCAAACCCATAAAAAAAACCCACAATGGTATTATCCAATCACAGAGCAGAAATAAAAAAAATAAGCTCCACTCTCAATTAAAGCTGACCTGAACCTAAATGACTTAAAGATCTAACTTGAGGCTATGTGAGACATTGCACAGATGTCTTCACAAGCACAATCACTCCCATTTAGCTCTGATGCAATTATTCCTGTCTGGCTTTGTTGATAGGAATGTCAAATGTATTTTTTTTTTCATGCGCTCGGAGCACTGTGCGATTTCGCAGCGCGTTTTGACGGGAGGAAAATAAATGTTGCGATTCGACGTTTACAAAATACGATGCTAACAAAACCATACTTTTCCTCACAATAAAACGATCACAACTATGATGTAGTTTGAAGACGTTCAATCTTTTTCGAGTGATATTTAAAAAAAAAAAAAGATTTAAAAAAGAAGATTTCCTCGGAAATGAATCTAGCAAAAACAAAGGAGCTGAGAAACGAGACGCAATCGAATCAGAACCAGGACTCTCATTCATTTATTAGTGTTGGAGGACAAATGATAACAATTTTCTGTAAACACACGGTATAAAAAAAGAGCTATTTTTCCGGACTATGGTTTCCTGATGAGCTTCTCTTGCTTTCAGGAGTAGTGCTGGAGACCTAAGCTTGGGTTAAAATAATCCAGTGCTCTCTGACGTAACACGAGAAAAGAGATGACACGGATTCAAAGAGGAATGTCGGGTGTATGGAGAGCACATGACTGGAGACTTGGACTAAGTAACCGAGCTGGAATAAGATGATGAAAACGTGGCCAAGTTCCTCAGCGTGGAGCCTTGCAGCAGGGCAAAAATAACTAGTGTCAATCTTTTTTGGCATATTCTATATGGCCAATGGCTTTTGGAAAATGAGAAGGGAGGGCAGGAGAAAAGAGAGGGGGTGGTGGTGGGAGTTAGAGGGAGAACAGAAACAAGGGGTGAAGGAGAAAGATGGGAGGAGCAAAAGCAAAGTGAAAAGGAAAGCCATGCATAATGCATCATGCTGCCATGAGCAGGGAGGGGATGGGTGGTGTGTTTACTCTATTGGATTTCAGTGGAAACAAATAGAATTGGCCGTCCGTGAGATTTATCACATCGGCTACCAATTACACAGGGAAAAGTCGTCCGAGGGTTCAAGCTCTAATGGGGTCAACCTTTATGGAATGCCATCGGGGTAAAAAAAAAAAATCGCGAACGAGCAGGGTTGGCCATTTTGCGCAAAGTATGTCTGGTAACGGTAACACGAAGTACACGGTTTCGGCGCGTACCTCACCTCTTAATACCACCACGATCACGTCGCAGTTATAGAAACTATCAATACAATACAAAAACGCAATATAACACCGCGTGGCATTACAGAGAGAGAGGAATTTCACATATAGAGGATGAATAGCATTTTACTAAAGCAAGCTCCAAACCTCTACACTACAACCACAACTGTACCACGTACATCATCTGGAGCAGTTTAGGATAAATATTTGTCTAATAACATGACAAAAACATGAAAAATTAAATAAAATACAACCTACTTACCGCTCGTATTCACTGTTCTAAAAGTGGTGAACAAACCCTTTCCCGGGCTGAGACACGCTAGCTAGCTTCGGGGTTGGCCGACCTCCTCACAATGTCTAGCTTTTCTTGAAAATGTATCTTTAAATATGTCCGAGACCAAATCAATTTCTCTTTCTCCGTCAGCCATTGTGGGCGTAAAAAATTATAACACAGATGTATAAATGTGTGTAGAGCTACAGACATGTTTCCCTCTGACCAACCAATCAGAGGACGGAAAAATGCTGACGCTATTCTGGGCCAGCTAGCTGCCCTGTGAGGCAAATTTGAAATCTAATTGGTTGAAGAAAGAGATTTATTTCTTATAAAAGACTAAGAAAAAAGGCCAGCAATATTGATTCTGAAGGCCCTGGGCAGATTAGATTGACATAACAGCACATAGAGGCTGAAATCTGATTGATAGAAATTCTTGAACTTGGACATAAAACGCAAAATAATCCATATCGCTAGCTTTCGTGAGGACCAGGAAGTGACCGCAATTTCGCGCATGAGCAAAACAATGCACTACAAATCGTATTTCCTGTACGGAGTGACACTGCACTAACTGTAGTTTCTTTTCATATCCCTGGCATTGTTGTGTATGTTTTTAATTTTAATAGTAATAAAAAAAATGCACCCAAACTACAAGGTGGAGAATAAACAAACTCGTGGTCCGCCACTTAATACGTTCCCCCGAGGGAACACGAATTTTAACTTTGTTCCGCACGTAAAAAGGATTGCAAACTTTTTGGTACGAATACGTGTACCGTTAAACCCCTAATGTCTGGGCTTATCCCTTGAGCATTCAATGATCGAGTTCTTACCGCATCTTCTTTTCCACTTTGTTTGCATGTCTGGGCTTAGACAGAATAAAAAAAGATTTAATAAAGATTCTTAAAGATCTAACTTGAGGCTACAGGAGACGCGTAGCACAGATGTCTCGGCACAAATAAGCACAATCACTCCCCCGTTCAGCTTTGATGCAATTATTCCTGTCTGGCTTTGATGCTAGGAATGTCGAATCTGTTTTTCCATGTGCTTGGAGCACCGTGTGGCGTTTGCCAACATCCGCATTTTTGGCGTGTTTTGAGGGCAGGAAATGAAATAATCAGTAGTAAAGCAGATGGAGCAAACATTAGCATGTCTACCTGAACTCGCCCGGCTAATCCTTTTTCAAGACCAGACGTTCAGCGAGTCTCGGCAGCCCTGAAGCACGCTGGCGGAGCGGAAAAAAACTTTTGATTAGCTTGCGCACACTGCACTTTCATCTCAGCTTCGAGAAAGGTGAGTACACGGATAAGAAGTACACGAAGGGAGAGGAGTTTTTGGAGGTCGTCTGTGAATCACCTTCGGACTTGTGATCATCACCTGTGTTCCAAAGTGCCACCCCACTTGACTCCGCTGGCACACGGCAAAGTCCCGGTGCGCTGATGCCGATTTCTGCCAGCTTCGCCAGATGGCCAAAGTCGAGGGTATAAAGCTGTCTATAAGGAAAGCTCATGCATGAGTGTATTTTCTGCTGCAAAGTAACACGCATATCTACCATGTGCTGAAAAACTTGACACCGGTTTTATAGTTTGGTTTAAAGATGGCCATCATCTATTATTTTCCTGATCACCATCAACTCTCTAGTTCATTTGTCAGGGAGTGGCCATTTTAAGGGTTGCCTCAATTGCTAAATTCATCCAGGGCATTGAATTGGTTGCCAATGATGATCCCAGTGGTAAGATTTTACAAGTAGTATGTAATCACATGACCAGAATGAGTCTAGAGTGTACTACTGATTCAGGGTGAAGGAAGCCCATTAGACACACCCATTTTACAGGACCACAAGTTCCCTGACCACCCAACACTCACGCAGATCTTCCCAAAGATGCTTTAATATTAGGGGCGTAAAAGTGCACGCTCTTCCCCGGACCGGTTCTGTGGTACAGGGCTTTCGATTCGCTGCACACGTGTTCCTGAACGCAATCCTTGTTTTACGTGCAGAACAAAGTTAAAATCCCAGTTCCCTCACGAACATATTAAGCTGCGGACCGCAAGTTTGTTCAGTCTCCACCTCCACAGTCACTACTCGACCCGTACTGGAAACACGATTTGTACCACAAATGTGTGCAATCGCTGCCGCTTCCAGGCATCTGCAACGTTTTTACGCCACTCTAGCGCTAAGAAGTCTTTTGTGTTTTATGTGCATCTTCTCTTAAAAGAAGAAATTCCTGACAATTCCGCATTTTGAAGGAGTGAATAAATGAATGAATGAAGAATGGAAGTTCATTTATGAATAAATAAATAACTATTTATACTATAAATATCTTGTGTTTCTCAAATGCAGACATTTGTTAAAAGATGCTGAAATAAGTTAAACATATCTTTAGAAAATTAAATAAAAAATAAAAACAAACCTCTGTATTACTAACAAATGTAAATTATACATTTTTTATTTATTAAATTTTATTTAAACAATTTAATTTGTGCCTATTTAATCAATAACAATTTAATCAATATATAAAAAAGTGTATTGGATTCATTAGATTTTATATATAAAATCAAAAAATTTTTTTTTTTATTTAAACCAAGCAGGGATTGCATTTCAAAATTGATACAAAAAATAAAAATAAAAGTCAACCGTTCACAAATGTTAACAATAATAATAAAAAAAACCAAGCAGTTATATGTTTTGCATTTCTATCCCCAAACTGTACCGAAAATGAACCGAAACGTGTCTCTAAAAACTGCGGCACGTACCGGATCTTGAATTTTGTGTACGTTACACCCCTACTTAGTACGCAGAGCGACATTCTGGCAGAAGTGGTATTCTGGCATGATCGCCTCATTAACATCGGTTACGATTAGGCGGCCCCTAATCAGACGCCGTTTTCTGTACGACTAAGCTTTTCCCCCTGATAAACATCCATCCACGAGAGTTCTCACATAATACTCACATGACTAGCTGACTGCGTAACGAGGCTCGCCGGTGTCCGTGTGCTCATACGCGTTTTTTTCCGACGCCTCTCTTTATATTTTGTACTCCGTGGCAGAGAAGCTCGGTGTGCTCCCTTTGAACATTTGCACGACCTCGATTATCATAACATCGCGTACTTAACGGGCGACTTCTCGCAAGCCAGGCTGCGACTCCTGAGGACCGGATTTGAGCAGAGCGTGATAACTGAGATGTTAAGTGGTCTTAACGCAGAGAGCGCTGTGATGTCTGGCCCGGCGTTCCGGCTATATCTGAGAATGAAGTGGCAAGAAAGAGGAAAAAGGATTCAATTGAATTAATGGTTTCTTCCGTGAATGCTCAACGTTCGCACAGGTGAAGGATGGCTCTCGGCGAGCAGACCCAAGGCCCTCGCTCTCCTACAGCATGCCAAGAATACCTAATGCGCAACTCCATTATAAGAGGAAAAGAGGTTACTCAGCAAATCAGATGATTGAGTCAAGACCAGAGAGGGTTAGAAAGAAAGAGCAGCGGCGAATCCAACTTACTTTGCCGGAAAATGGATGGGGAAAAAGGGGGTGGGTTTTTTTTTTATGTATTCTATACCCACCATGGCCTCTTTTCTTCCCTACATGAAGAATGTCACAGTTCGAAACGTATACACGTGGCCTGCCAGCTGCTACAATGATTTATGAAAGGAGTGGAATTAATTGTTAAAGCGCTCATGAAAGCTTGATGGTCATTATTTCATTCGGTATGATGATGTATCTGCTTTTCAAATGGCGTATAAAGGCGAGAGGTGTCAAGGGGTGCCAATAATTTCCACTTCAATGCCCTCATCTAGTAATACAACTATCAAAAGACTGTTATCAAGAAGAAATACATGGAAAATGTTGCTGTTTCTTTACCTGTTTTCTACCATTTTCCTTTGTTTGCTTCTTTCCATCTCTTTCTTTTTTTACTTGAATGCATGTCCTTAATTTTTACTCCTTGCTTCCTTCTTCCCCATCTCATGCCTTCTTTCATTCTAATTCATTTATCCATTTATTCCACATGTTTTTTCACCCCTCCACTCTTTCCTTTCCCTCTTTCCTGCCTTCCTTTCGTCCCCCATTTCATTCCCTTCTTACATTCTTGTTTTCTTTAACGCAGTGTTTATTTCTTCCATTGTTTCCTTCTTTTCCAATTTCGTCCACTATTTCACCTTCTTTCCCATTTTCTTTTTATTTTCCCCATTTCATTCCCACACCTTTTCTTGCTTTACTCATTTCTTGCCAAATAATGTCTTTTCTTTAATGGGGGTTGGGTCTGTAATTTTATTATGATTCTAAATGTATTTTTTCGTCTCCTAAAGCTGGATTAGTTTATTAACTTGTTCTGCACTCTACAGACAAATAAGTGTTAATTTTCTAAAGATATATCACCTGTTACAATTAGGTGATTGATTTCATATTCATTGCTTTAGAAATCAAAACATTTACTTATGCATACAGTTGTGAATCTAACAAATAATTAGGTTTTGTTAATAACTAGAGGTTGAATGATAGTGATTTTTGCCGATACCGATAGCTAAGTTGGATCGTTCTTTCCCATAACCGATTAATCAACTGATAAACCAATAACACTCGATGTAAAATTGTTCCGAACTTTAATGAACTGAACTATGAAAATGTGCTAAATAAAATATGAATACATCCATTAATAAATATAATATAATAAATCGATTATGAAAAATAAACATAGCGCTCGCCGTGCAGCGCACAGTCAGCGATTCGCCCCTAAAGCCCGCTTTCTTAATGACAGTGGACTCAAAGCCGGAAAAACTATTTGTGTGAATTTTTTTTTTTTTACCTTGACCTCTGTTAATTTTAATGTTAATGTTAATAATTTTCGTTTGCAAGCCAACTTTTATCATCAGATACTGATGTAATATTAGTAAAAAAACTAATAAAAATAAAAATTTCTAAATATGTCTCTGGCATTGTTCAAAAGCCGTTTCAAATGTGGGCCCTGTTGTTCGGGGACCCCTGCTCTAAACGACTGGAAGAGTCCTTCCTTCAATCAGCACCGGTTTCCGAGCCCGCGTCTGATGATTTCGGGTTTAATCAGTGGTACTCCGAAATGGCAAGTCTTCCCTATTGAACCGAGCCGCTGCATTTCATTTCTGTTCCAGCTTCACTTATTTGTTGTCTGTGTTAGTTTGACAAAGCGTATAAGAAGGCCTCAGACAGGAGAGAAAACCCCCAGAGACTGGCTTTGATTTCTCTGTGAAAGAGCAAAGACGTTCTGTGCGACACAGGGATGGAATATTACAGAACAAATGAATCAGACCTGGACAGAAGACAATTTAGGGTGTAAAAAAAAAATCTCTCTCATTCATGGTCTTCCAAACAAAACAGAATTTTGACCTGGAATAATTGTAGCTCAGTGAGTCTGGAGTGAATATTTCAGCATTTCTGTAACACTGGCCAATAATAAATTGGCCGCATAGAGAAACCAGGCAGGTCTACAAATTTTAATAGGGGCGCTGATCAATACCAGGTGCTTGCTCCATTTACGGAGCCAAAAATGGACATAAAACAAAAGTTAAAGCACTTTTGGAAAAGAAGTGGGTCAGATTACTCCCATTGCTCCGCACAGCTTGGCCGGTTGGGGTGGAAAAAAGGGGGTACGTCGTTCTGGCACGTGTGTCGCCCTCGTCCCTTAGGAATTGCTCAGAACACGTCCAATCGGGACAGAGCCGATCAATTACGTGGGCACCGGAGGAGCCAAAGGCCAGTGGAGCGGGCAGACGCCGGCAGCGGGCGCAGACTGGCATTCCTCCTGTCACAACCACGCTCCACATGGAGGAACACCATCTGGCAGCCTACAGTAAGCTGGCTAGGGTATCTAGACCGGCGCTGCCGGTTAAAGTAAGCTTTGGACTCTCGCTCATCCGTCATGCTTCTCTTCTCTGTTTTAAATTAACGTCCAAAGGAACGATGTGGTGTGGAAAAGTCTATTAAATTCCACTTAAATGATTGTCTGTTGTACACCAGGTGCTGTGATTTATACACAGCAGCTCCAGTAGCTGGCTTGGATCAGAGCGATCTTCATTTCCTCCCTCCTTCTTTTTTTTTTTCCTCCATTCATGTAACACTCTCACTCCTAACAAGACTCCTTCAGCTGTGTGATTAAGATACTCGGCTGACGAGGTTGTCAGACACTTTAATTACAGCACAACGACAAACACAGAGCCCTGATTAGTTTATTCAAGAGCAGCGCTCGCTTGCGCCTCAATGAATCATGATTGGTCAATGCGACTTTAATGACTGTCTGTTTTGAAACCAGGAATTTTCAAAACTAAAAACTTTCCATGGGAATTAGCAGGAAGTAATGGAAAAAACTGGGAATTTACAAAATTGCAGGGTTGCCTATAATAGGGAACTTAAACCTAGTTTAAAAAAAAAAACAGGATAATCTTCATTAAAGCAACCAGATTTATTGCAATTTCAGTTGAATTCCTACCCTGCACATTCATCAATCACATGCACACAGCACACTTACTGCAGGGTCACTGAACATGCACTACATAACACATTTCTTAAATCCTGCAACAAAATAATGCAAAAAAAAAAAAAATCTCTCTTATCGAGCATTCATGTAAATTACATAAATATTACAGAGATATGTTTAAATCCTCCTTGTTCTGTGTGTAAGCTCTTGTGATGATACTACAAATAAATCCAAGTCGAAAATGTATTTTCTTTAATCTGTATTAGTTTGCATGCATGTTAGCGTATGACCAAACAAAAAGGTTTGTTTGTATATGATAGTTTATATACATTTCACAAAATGTCTAATTTTACAAAATTCACATACATTCCTGGTAAGTTTCCAACTTGGAATATTGAAAAAATTACCTGTTTCTGGAAACTTGCTGGAAAATTTCCACCACTTTGCAACACAACTTGAAACCAGCCAAAATATTCGTTCCACATTACAGAATTTGCATTTTGGGCATGATGTATTTATTTCAGCTACTCAACCTACATAATTTGATATACAGTCAACCCCCGATAATGCGTGGTTCGTAAGTTGTGGAATATCTTCAAATTCACAGAAATCCGCAGCGGGACTGAATGTTCAGGAAGGTTAGAAATAACATTTTAAACTATGTATTTGATAAAATACTGTATGCTATTACGTTTATAAAGTGAGAACATCTAGATGAATTCACTAAGGTACCATAGGGACTGAGTCCAAAATCCGCAGTAACCCCCTTATGAGTTCCGGGGGACCACCATATACACAAAAATTTCTTTGTAGACACTTGACTATAAACCTCATATGTGCTTTTTTGAACATCCCATTCCACAAGTAGTCCCCATTTGTTGTTATAATAACCTCCACTCTTCCGGAAAGAAGTTCCACTCGTTTTTCTTTTCCGATTTCTTCTCATTCAGCTACAAGGTTGTTAAATCTAGTAAAGTCAGGTACTGATAAAGGTGAGGTGAGGAGGCCTGGGGTGCAGTCAGCATTCACATTTATCCCAAAGGTGTTCAATAGGGTTAATTAAAGCGCTATAGCAAGAGATCTTTCAGTCTAAACCATGTAAGCCATAAACCATCATGGAGCTGGCTTTAGAACATTGTCATGGTGGAACAGGTTCGGCTCATCTAATTCAAATCGAGGGAAAATGTAATGCTACTGCATCCAAAGACTACAAACGATATCCTAAAAACACATATGACTGGAAATGTCTCCAAGCTTTAGTCCTACAGTGTGCATCCCACATGCATCTTATCTGCGCAATAAAACCAGTGATGATTAACAGACCATCTTTCGAAAGCCTGGACTCGTGCACGTGTCAGCGGTTGTGAAAGAGGACATGGTGCGCAAGTCAGATTCAGAGCAGGGCTTCACAAAATGGCCTTCAGTCAACTGCGAGACACTTCTCCACTGTCAAGACGGTTTACGCTTCGAACGTTATAATCCAATCCATCTCTCAGATGATCTCTTTAATCTGCATGTTCTCCAGCACAGGACACTTGCCAGCGGATTATTGACTGTGCATTTCCGTTATAGTAACATGCATGTTTTGATTAACCCTGAATCTGAGCTATTTGTTGGCCAAAACAAAAGCAAAAGTGTTTTCTTGCAGATTTGCTTAACAGATCCAAAGATGTGAATCTTACTGATAGGTAGGTTAGATCGTACTTGCTGATAACCGATTAATTAATCGGGGAAAAAAAAATACAAATTATTTAGTACAATTTAAAATAAATGTAAATAAATTGCATGAAAAAAATAATATGAATAAATAGCAATACAAAAGACATGAATTCAAACTAACTAAAACGTAACACTTAGAATAAACAACACAGTGTTAAAAAATCGGTAAGGATTTCTGCCCATAGCAGATAGTTCCAATCTATCAGGGCAGATTAATTGGCAAAACCGTTGAATTAGTGGACCTTAAGTGTGAAGCAGAAAAGCACCTCAGGATATCTCAGGACAACAGCATCTGTTGGATGAGCTAAAGAAATAGAGGACTGTTTTTTTTGCGCTGACTGTAGCCTCCGATTGTTTGAGTGACACGAGCGGAGACCCGTTGTAATGGTCAATGCAGTAAACAGTGCTGTTTGTTTGATGTTGCTAGCTGTTTACTTCTCAACATTGTCTCACACACACAAAAAAAAAGACAATTCAAATAAAAAAACAAGGCATCGATTACTCGCCTCTAGTTGTCGGTCTTGTACGGTATAACGCAACCCGGAAAAACTATCGCTATGAATTTTTGCTGATAATTCCAGTGATCAACTATCGGTGCCAATTAGTTGGCAAAACCGATAAATCCGTCGACCTCTAGTGTTAAGCAGAAAAGCATCACAGGACACAGAACCACATGTTGGACGAGCAAAGGAAACAGAGGGCTGTTTTTCCGTGCCGACTGTACCCTCAGATTGTTTGGGTGACACCGATGTGTTAGTCAATGCGGTAAACAGCGCTGTTTGTTCGACGTTGCTAGCGGTTTACTTCTCAAGAGTGTTCTTTATCCAAGTTTCACAAGCACATGCAGGTTTCAGAATCTGGTCCAACCACATAAAAAAAAAAAAAAACTAGCACGAGGTTCGTGTCCAGATATAGAACTTCATCTCCTACTCGCTGTGGCAGACTCGTGCGCTGACGGTAATGTCAGCTCGGGTATTGGGCTGTCAGCGGGAAGCGTCACGCTAGGCCTTGCACTTTACAACCATCACGCAGCGAGAGAACCGTTGCCACCTGGGTCCTGTCAAGATGCTGCACGTACAGAACGTGTCTTTGTGTGTGTGTGTGTGTGTGTGTGTGTGTGTGTGTGTGTGTGTGTGTCTTTGTGTGGTGTGCGTAGGGTGAAGAATCTGCATGGTTCTACGACATAACAGAGAAAGAGCCAGGTAACAGGACGATACGTGGCAGACATGCCGAGTCACGCTGAGTCACGCAAAGTCAGTAGAGTCACGTCAGACAATCCTCAAAACCACTGTTGGACCCAAGAGCCGCCAGGTCAAGAAGAAGCGATTCATAAATACTGTACACCCTGCCTGTGGATTATACAACTGAATATATACACACACACACACACACACACACACACACACACACACACACACACACACACACACACACACACACACACACACACACACACAAAAAAGATAAACACCATAAAGGTGTCAGGAGGTTAAAAAAAAAAACAGCAATGCCCTCTTCTGAACCAAACCCTAATCAATTTATCTGACAGGACTGAGGGATTAGTATTCACAACCACATTCTGCTCCCTGCCCTGGAACACATTTTTAAAAAAAGAAAAAGATTACACTAAAATAATGGCAACACCCACCGAAGCTGCATCGGTAATCCTGGCAGAGCGCCACAACATGGAATGTTCTTATCTTACTCTCTGATTATTTATTATTATCTTATTCTTTTCATGGACGGCTTGTTCTGAGAGACAACAAAACAAAGTCCAAAACCTCCCCGGGCTCCTTTGCTCTACTTTAACCTATACATGGTGAACAGAAGGCCTTCTTCACAAGCAAGTCGGAAAACTTCACCTACAAATGATGTAACTGTTTCGATAGAACTTTATTTTATGGCGTCAAAACTATTTAAATTGGAAGTACAAAAAAAAAAAAAACTTAATATAAATTTATAATACAATATAAAAAGACAAAATTCTCTATAACTCTATATAATTCTATTATTTTTTCATATAAAAAAAAAATACAAAATAATAAAAAAAATAGCCAATATAAATAAATGTATAAATAAATAATTGAAGTCCATACTGCTTTACAGTGAGACTAAAACTTTACAGCTATACAGTATGTATAGCCAATTTATTTTCTTCTTTGCACAGGACTGTAGTGTCTATTTATTTATGTTTATATAATTTTTATAACATATAAAACTTTTTTTGTTGATGTCTTTTTCGTTTTGAACGTTCCAGGGCCCAGATCAGTCTTCAAAAACATTAATTTCAAAATGACATCTTATAGTTTTGAAATTTTAAAAGCTGTGACTGAGGGGGTGTATATTTTCTTCCAGATTGAACAAACCAATAAGACTGCATGTGGATTAATGATCTATTATCTGTTATATAGACTATAACGCTTTCCTGGTTCATGTAAGGAATATCTTCATGAAGCTGGCATTGTGCACAGGGGCTTTGTCATGCTGAAACAGGTTTGGGTCTCTCGGGTCTCCTAAAACATGCAGGTTCATGTTACTGTATCCAAAGACATACAATTGTGTGCCTTTTACAGTTTGTTGAAGAACCACACATGGCTGAAAAAGTCGGGTATCCAAATACTTTTGCCTATATCGTGTATTTAAGTGTTTCCTATGGAACAGTGTTTTTGTTTGATCTGTAAGCATTTTTGCATAATAAATTACAAATATTAACAATTTCTTTCTAATGGCATTACGTACAAAAAAACAAAACAAAACAAAAAAAACAACTGTAATCCTGAATCTTAGACTCGATATTTATTTTTGTTGTTGCGATGTCGTCTCTAGCCACGAGAATGAGATGCAGATCACACAGGCCCCGGCGATAAGTACTGCCTCTCTCGCCTATAAATAATTCAAATTGCACCGATTGCTTTGAATTATTCATTTAAGTTTATAATTCATCTTCTATCGCAATTTTCAGGAGAGAAGAAAAAGAATAAATAAATAATAATAAAAAAAGAGGTTTATGAAAGATGAAATGCTACAAGCGGTGATACGGGACCTGGCTGCTCGGTGTGAGGCAGCCGCGGGCCTTCGGAGTCCTCTGGGTAGCAACATGGTCCATAGTTTCCGAGATTCATCAAGGAAAATTAAATTCGCAACACGCTCAAGAGGCCAAAAGTATGTGGACGCCTGATTAATACAACTAGTATGTCCTTGCTGGACCTTCCTGTTCCAGGTTCTCACGTCGCTGTTATAACAACATTCATCCATAGAATAGCGTTTATTTTTCTGAGACAGTTTCGCACAAGATTTTGGAATCTGAAGAGTCTGGAAAATGAAGAGTCGCATTTTTTAATCAAGAATTTCAATAGCATTGATTTGGTGTGTCCTTTTTCAATAATTTCAGTCAGTAATAAATTTAAATGTGAACGTAGGGCTAGGCTGTACGGCCGTATATCGTTACAGAATAAACATCAACCCTAACAGTTTGTATTCTGTGTATACCGTGACGTAAATAAGTGGGCGTGGCAAACTCGAGTGCTGAACAAGACGCTGCATGTGAGACTGAGGAGAGACTCTGGAAGTTTGCAAAAAAAACATGCAGAAATAAAAACAAACAGGACCCAGAAAGAAATCGTGAACAGGAGGAAGAACTTGTTATTGAAAGAGGTGCGACGTCTGCGTTGTCGACATGGTTCGGGTTTGCTGACAGAGAGCAGCATTTATCAAAAAAAGCTCAGAGAGGGAAAGAAGTAACACAGGCCATTATGATGTACCGGTTTACACCGTGGAAAAGAGGATGTTTCGAGACTTGATAAAAACCCTTGATCCGAGGTACGTGGCGCCGAGGCGTCGAGTTAAATTGGGGAAAAAAGTAATCAAATAAGGTGAGGTCCTTTTCATTTCTGAAGTAAAGTCCTGGTTATTTCATGGAAGCCTGTAGTTTATGCTCCTAGTTTATTAGCATCCATAATGTAAGATGGAACAGGAACTTCATGTTGGTAATTAAACATCACCCCGGAGTGGATAATATCTGTCTAACAGCGTGGTCCTTATTCCTTACTCTAGACAGAAAGCTTTTTTTTTAAAAGCGTTCCAATGTAAAACATTTAAATCTCGTTCACTATGAGGGCAAAATTTTGCAGACATCTGACCAAATGATTCCTATGTGCTTTATGAACATCCCATTCCACATCTGGTCCCCATTTGCTGCTGTAATAACCTCCACTCTTGTGAGAAGGTGCAGACTTTGGAGCGTGGAGACCTGTGCAAAATTCATTCATCCACGAGGGTTTTAGTGAAGTCAGGTAGAATAAAACAGAGGGATGGGTATGGGTATGACAGAGATATTAACAGTAGTCACACTAGGACTCTTTAAATCTGTACTACTGTCAATATCTCAGTCATGTCCATACCCATCCATTTCTGTCTTGTTTTTAAATAGATATTTTATAGGTTTTTTTAATACTAATATTATATACATTTATAGTTATACCTTAACCCTGCTGTCCCCGACCTTTTTAGCGCCACGGACCGGTTTAATGTTAGACAATATTTCCACGGACCGACCTTCAAGGTAAATACAACAAAATAAAATGATATGACCATAAAAATCAGCTCAAGTGAAGGGAAGATTTCATGCGACTGAATCCAAAGACGTCCAAATAAAACTTGTGACTGATTTTGTGGTAAAAGTTTGGGCAAATAAACACAAATAATGCTGGAAAAGTCAGGTGTCCCGGCACTTTGGTCCAGAAAACGTACGAGTGATTGGACTATGGATCAGAAGATCATGAGTTCTATTCCCAGCACCACCAAGCTGCCACTGAAGGGCCCTTGAGCAAGGCCCTTAACCCTCAACTGCTCGGTTGTAATTCGCTCGGGATAAAGGTATATATTTTGAACGAATGCTGTTCCAAGTGAACGTTTTTTTCACAAAATGGAAGGTAACTATAAATGGATAAAATGTTAGTCGGTCATTCTTTAAAAAAGTTAAAACTTCCCAGCATCGGCGTGTCGTTGATTACTTGCCCACACCAGCACGCCTGGTTGGGTTATAATAATATCTTGTACGTAGTGTTCCATAATTTCACATTAAATTCATATTAAAGAGCATTTTCTTTCACACGTACACCAGCCGTCGAGTGTCGCAAATCTTCCTCCTGCATGTTCTGACAATTTCGCCGCCTTAAATGTCTCAGGCACAGGCACAGAACATCTTGTGTACCTTCTCTCTGGCACACCAAAGCGATAACTCGGATCTCTGAAAAGCCTCTTTCAGGAGAGAGAACACCTCATACAGACCCTGGAGCCGACGCGCCAGTACACGGCTCAGTGTGAAATTTTAAAAGCACCTGGTTACACGTTCAGTTTGCTGAAACCCTGAGGTGGAGAAAGACATCGCTGGGGTTTTTCTATGCATATTCTTAAATTTTTTAGGCAAACCACAAGTTTGTTTAGTCTCTGCCTCACACTTGTGCAGGGTCACTCTTTTTTTGTTGTTGCTTTAATTAATATTGAAAACATACACAATAGCAGGGGTATAAAAAAAAAAAAAAAAACTAGAGTTAGCGCAGTGTCACTGTGGCTACTCACTACGTACCAAAAATACGATTTGTAGTGCGCCAAAATACGATTTTTTGCATGTTGTAAAACTTAGATTTTGAGTTTTACGTCCAGCTTCAAGAATTTGTCTTAAAAGTAGAAGATCCTGACACTTCCACATATGGAGGAAGTGAATGAATAAAGGAGGGAAGGAATGACGATATTTGTTAAAGTATGCTGAAGTATGCAGAACAGTTAAGTAGATAATATCTTTAGAAAATGTAATATTAAATGTAAAACACACACACAATTATATACACATTTGTATTACCCAAATGGGGTCTAACAAATGTAAACAATTGTATTACATTTTTCTATTGATCACATTTTATTTTACCAACGCCAATTTAATAGATTACTCAATTTAACCAACATAATAATAATGTTTATTGCATTAATTTGATTTGACTTTATTTTTATATACTTTTTTTTATTAAATATCATTTTATATATTAAATAAACTAAAAAGGCATTTTATTTAATTTGAAAAAAATTGAAACTGTTGATGTTCACAAATGTCAATAACAACAAACCGCATAAAAAAAAAAATGTTATGTTTTGCATTTATTCCCCGTACGTGCCGAACCGTGAATTTTGTGTACCGTTACACCCCAAATGCATTGTGGAGCAGAACTTAAAATCTCTAATGGCAGGAAAGCTATTGGAAGCGACACCCCACAAACTTTACAACAGTGGTAAGCAGAAAAGCATCTCGTGAAGCTTTTGAAACTCGAAGTGGACGTGCTACGACATCGGAACACCACATCACCTCGGAATGCGATCCGAATCTGAGGCCACAGAGAGCCTGAACTCAGATAGCTGAAGATGAGAATACACATCCTGCTTGACCTGTAATTTATTTTGTCTCCGTGTTTGAGCATAACCTCGAGGTGGGCTAAAACGTCAAAAATAGCATCCGACAATACTTCTATGCCATGGCGTGATATTTAGGTCTGATGACGGGGCTTTCAGGGCGAACTTTTGTTACCGTGAGTCACTGCAATAAAAAGAATCTGACTCTCAGACCCACATACCTCTCAGCACTATCCCAAACCAATAAAACTAGTTTGTTGCTTGGAGATTTACCTACGCATCACGCGGCCTAACGCATACCTCTAGAAAGTCCTTCTCCGTCAGTCTTATTAGAAGTGGCTCCTCATGGAGTCCTGGGTCTGTACTTGAGGGCCCGAGAGCCTCTGCATGCATTCCTGCAAGAGAGAAAAATCACAAGGCATCATTTAAAACAAGCAAGGGACGACAGCACAATGTTGGAAAAAAAGCAAAACTGGATGCGCTTCAAAATCTCGCTGCGCGAAGCACGAACGCTCAGTGATACAGATGTATTTATGAGGCGTTCCGTCTTTGTTTTAACAGCCGAAATGGAGAAACCGTCGGTGATCAAACGAACAGCGCGGCGAATGAATCACGCTGACATTTACCGACTGAACGCGGCAGATTTGCACCTCCGGATCTCATCGAGATCTAGGCACTACATAAACAGGAAGCAGGGACATGAGGAACGGTTAATAATTCAGATCTCGTGTCTCGCTCTGATGCTCAACAGCAGTAACAGATGACGGGTCAATTCCTCGCTTTCGCAGGGAGAGTACGCATTTCAGCTCTCTTGAAAAAGATACACATTACTCTCAGGTGAAGGGAAAAGCCAAATCCGAGCTGCTTGGATCACGGCCATGACTGGAATTGGCAGATTCACTCTAGCATCAGTGGTTCTGGAGAACAGCCAGGCCTATTCTCACATAAAATCTGGCAGTAAGATAAGAACACCACACACACATCTTACTATCCCTATCAGGACCTTTAACTGACCATTAATGATACAGCCTGAGCCCAAGTCAAATTTTTACCTCAGTAACCAAAAGTCAGGACTATCACATATTCCTTTATCTCATGAATATACAAAAACTACTAGAAATTATCAGCAGACTTTAGGCTTTCCTGAAGTAGAGATTTGGACAATTACCACCCACCACCTCTCCTTAATCATGGGCATGTGGAGGCTCCCATGTGCTTCTTCCAAAACACATTTACGAAGTGGCATCTAAAAGTTTTTGAGACTAGTTTTGGAACACGCCAACAGATGGCAGCCACAGTCACAGAGAGCACCGGCCTTCGTAAGTAACTGTGCCAAAAGACATCACCCTGTGTACATCGGGAGCTGTGCATCTGGTGCTATTCTGACCACGCCTGCGATTTCATCATGGATAGCAAGTTAGAACTAATAGCAAACTAACCATATGCTATGTGAAACTGGGCAAATCTGCCACCGAAACAACGTTTATCGGTTTTGCCTTTTAATCAGCATAGATAGTTGATTGCCGGAACCATCATCTTTTGGCAAAAATCCATACCGATAGTTTTTCCTGGTTGCGTCCATTCCAATCCATATTTATTTCATTTAGCGCACTCGTGATTCAGTTTTTTATTTTCGTAATAAAGCTCAGTATTATTTTACATGAAGCGTTATAAGTGTTTTTCATCTAGTATCCATTTTTAATACCATCAATTTAATAATCAGTTATCGGTACGATCCAACCTAGCGATCAGTATCAGTAAAATCGATCGACCTCTATCCACAACCATTTCAAAATCAAGTCTTGCTCGAGTTCAAAGAATCTCCATGACGACTGTTCGTACTACAGATACAAGACTCAACTTCCGTTACTATTGAAAGCAAAATTGGAAACCATATACAAAGCTACTGGGAGCTGACAAAACCCCGAGCAGAAACGTAGTAACATTTTGCATACGGTTACACCGATGCCGTCTTGATGAAGCGCTTTGCACTCAGCATGACTGATGATCCAGTGCTCTCAGAGCTACATGATACTATGCAGGAGGACTGACGTGATTGTCTCTTCTTTTTTTTTTTTTTTCTTTCTGAAGTTCGAATAAAAGTGTAGAGGTTTGGTCAATGGTTATTGCAGCTGCCCAAGGGTCTTATATCTTCAGCTGGCATGTGTCATAGCTTCAGAAAACAGCGAAGGTGAGCTGGGAGGACAGCCAACAATAACAGAGTCACACTTCACTGGTGCCTGTCTGAACAGCTGAGGCCATCCTTCACACACACACACACACACACACACACACACACACACACACACACACACACACACACAGCAATGCAGCTGCTTCAGCTTGAGCTCAAAGACGCAGGTCTGCTTCTAAAACTTACGCCATCTGAGCAAAATCCTCGCTTCTTCCCTAGTCTTCTAGTTAAAAAAAGGCCAATGTAATTTCATTTAAACACAACCTTTATTTCTCTGGAGAATTCGTTTTCTAAGGTTAGGCTTAGCATCGTTAATTCGTGATCCTGCTGAACAATTAAGGCTGGAGGAAAAGAAACCGGAGATACACAAATGATACACAATCCCCAGAGAAGTGAGGATAATGAAAAACAAAAAGTCCTCAGGAAGCACTACAGCGCATTGTAAATACAAGCATGTTCGTACGCACCGCCTCAACTAGGCATGGAAGGTAACCGGGCGTTTCAAATGAATGATATGCTACATGGACAAAAGTTTGTGGACCTGATAATAAGATTTCTATGTATTTGTCAAACCTGCCATTCCTTGTTTGCTGTTATGATAACCTCCACTCTTCTGATGAGATGTTCCACTGAATTTTGGAGCGTGATTGTGGGGATTTGTGTTTATTCGGCCACAAGGGTGTCAGTAAAGTCGGGTACTGATGTAGGTGAGGTGAGAAGGCCTGGGGTGCTGTCAGTGTTCACATTCATCCGAAAGGTGTTCAAAAGGTTTGAGGTCAGAGCTCTATAGCAGATCTTCCAATCTAACCCATGTAAAGTACATCTTCATGGAGCTGAAATTGTGCACAGGGGCATTGTCATACATACAATTAACGAATGGCCTGGAAAGTCAGTTGCCCCAATAATTTCTTTCCCCATATATCGCATTTTGTTGGTAAAATGAGGGAACTCTGAAGCAAAATCATGCGCAACTCCTCAGCTAACGCTATTATCAGCTTGCTGATAATATGAGATTAAGACAAGCAGACGAGGAGAGAAAACGCTGTATCATGTTATATCTGCTGTTCAAGAGTTTAGAGAAGGTACAGGCAAAGTTTTTGAGGCATCTATGGCTTCCAAATAATACACCAAAGCAATCAACTAAGCTAACAAGACTTATTTTAGATAATTTAGTTTTGAGGACAAAAAAAAAAATTATCTTTGCAGTCAAATTTCTTTCCCTACAAAATGGTTGCAGTTAAAAAAAATCGGCACCAGAAACTATTGCACGACGTGCCGTGACCCAGAAGAAAAATTATTTCAGATATTCGACCTTGACTCAATCATAATTCTAGACAAATCCGATAAACATTCATCCTCGTCTTCTAAAGATATTACCGTAAAAGCATCTCGGACGAGAATCCTGATGGAAAAGAATGTATTGAAGAACTCTAGTTCAGACATTTGACCTTGAGGCATAGATAAACGCTAGTGTCTATTTTAAAAGCGGGGGAGGGGCCTCTCAATATGTCCCGCCATGAGCTCCTGTTTCAGAAATTTCATCACAACGCTGTTTTAAATTTTCCTTTATAGCCTCGATTTTTTTCAACCGTTGCCACAAATTTCTGGTACGAAAGGTCACGTGAACATGGAGTGTACCATAAAATCCACCCTTAACTGTGAACTCACAAGGGGTGTAGTGGTGCACGTATTCGTACCGAACTGTTTCAGTACAGGGCTTTCGGTTCGGTGCACACGTGTACCAAATAAAATCCTTGTTTTTTTTTACGTGCAAATTATAATTAAAATCCGAGTTTCATCACGAACGTAGTAAGTAGCAGACGGCAAGTTTGAGCAAACAAATTTTACTCTATTCTAGCGATATGGATTCTTTTGCGTTTTATTTACAGCTATAAAAATTTCTCTTAGAATCAGAAATTCTTGTATATTTTGCATATCGAAGGAATGATTGAATAGCAGGAATAAAAGTAAATAAATACAATGAATGAATGAATAAATAAATAATCATCTTGTGTTTCTAAAATTCAGATATTTGTTGAAGGAAGCTGAAATAAGTAGAACAAATTTGAATTTTTTTTTTTTTAAGTGGAAAAAAAAATACACACACCTGTATTACCCCCAAAGGGTCTAACAAATGTAAACTACTTAATAAAAAAAGTTATTTTATAATAATTATAATATAATAATTATAATAATTTTTTTACATTATTTATTATACAATTTAATCAATAGAATAAAAAAATGTGTATTGCATTTATTTGTTTTATTTTCACCTATTAAATCTTTTTAAACAAGCAGGGAATGGATTTAAAATCGTTTTTCAAAATGTCAACTGTCGATGTTCACAAATGTTAATAATAAAAAATTATGTTAATAAAAAAAAAACACGGAATTTTAAGTTTTGCGTCTTTCCCCTTAAACTGTACAGAAATTGACCGAACCGTGACTTTTGTGTACCGTTACACCCCTCGCAATGACGCATCTAACATGCTTGGTATTGACATAATTTAGGACAGTAGGCTGGAATCAGAATCGACTGTCTGGCAGACCGGATTATTGTTTGCCTGTGTGTGCTTTTGTGGATGCTGAGACCAAGGAGTTAAAGGAGTCCAAACTGAAATAGTCGACCCTATTATGCCTGATCATTTCGGTAAAATGAATGCATATTACTCACGAGGAATTTGAACTCCCAGCTATCCCCCTGCTGTGCAAGAGCCGAGGTTAAAAGCAGTCTAGTCGAGCTCTGGTGGAGGTCTCGGAGGGGGGGCTCAAGCCTAGAGCGATGTTTGGGTGCAAAAGCAACTGCACATTCTTTACAACAGCATCAGCAAAGCGTTGCCTGAAGCGACGCTTACTGCACCTTTCGCACATCAGAAAGGCATTTTTAAATCACAAAAATGTCATGAATGGTATCCTCGGGCTACAATCTGAAATTCCGGCCGCAGCGGGCCACATTTTTCATTACCTCCTGAATGACCAGAGGACTGCTCTGCCGAATAGGGACCGTGGCCAAAATGGCAGCAAGCTTCAAAATATGTTGGTATTTTATTTCATTTTTCTGCTGCGGTTCGTCCGCTGTGAATCTCATCTGCAAGCAGGCGCATGGGAATACGGATGGATATTGAAGGCATATAGTAACATCGCTAACTCGTTCCTGGTGCAAATACCAATCTCGGGTCTCCGCGGAGGAGTCGGTCTAATGGTTTCTTCCCCCAAAGTCAGTCTGGAATGCATCTCCCAGTTGTCGGGATGAATCAGCAGCTGTAGGAGGGGTGGGGGGGCTGTTGCTCCATTGCCTTGACAGACGTGGATATGTTTGCCCCGACATTGTCTTCAGATTTTCATCTTAGATTCAGTAAGAATTCGGGGATGTAGACTCGCCTGCTGCCTCACCCAGGTGCTAAAGCTCTTCTGGGGTATGAGAACATTGACAAGTTACAGCGACCAGTCCAGGTTTTTTTTTTTTCTTTTTTTTAAATGAACGCATATGAACACGCACCCAGACAGAGGCCAAGTTCGTGACATAGACGTCAACAAAGGCCTCAAAATTCCATGTTTTGAAACTACAAAGGATACAATAATAAAAAGGGGTCGGTGAAGATTCTGATATAAGAGTTAGGTGCAGTATTCTGGACGTTGAGTCTGGTTGACATGACAACTCCCAGATAATAAAAAGGGAAGTAGTTCACCGCCCTTCATGACGTACCCCTTCAGACCATCATGTCCGGAATGATGAAATCCACATGTAAAAATCCACCATAAACAAGCTAAACCTTAATTCCTGATCGCTCACCTAATGCTTTTCATTTCGGGGCAAGTTCAGATGATCTGTAGCGTTGTTCTGTGTAAACTCTTTCCTAGCTGCTTCAAGTTTTAAAGCATTACAAGATGCTTTTCTGTTCACCCCAGTTAAAAAGAGTGGTTATTTGAGTCATGGTTGCCTTCCTGCCAGCTGAAACCAGTCTGACCATCCGTCTTTAACTTCAATCAACCCACTGGATGGTTTCCTTCATTCATTTGGGTCTTGTCACTGTGTAATTCCAAAATTATCTTCTGGCTGAACAATACTTTTTCAAGACGGATCCTAAAATCCTTTGAGGAATGAGAGAAAAATGATTTCTGCAAATAAAACTACACGCCAACCAAGAACCTAGGGGTGTAAGAAAATATCGATACACGTATCGCGATATTTTGTTCGACGATATTGTATCGATTCTCAAAAACGCAATACTGATATTAAGTAAATTCCAGTTAATTTTATATGTAATTAATGCAAATGCAGATCCAGCTGTGTTCTGGTTAAATATTTTGTGCCAAGGTTTGAATATAGTGGTGTGCTCCGAATGGTAGATTTTGTAAAATTATATTTTATTCCTAAAAAAGGAAACATCCCCTTACGGTCCTGCTTACGGTATAGAAAAATATAGTATCGCAACCCCAGTATCGCGATACGCATCATATCGCTGGAGTCTTGCCGATACGCAGCCCTACTCTCAACCAGAAAACCCAAAGGTACTTTTGCTTTCGCACCGAATTCCCCCGGCCCTTATATCCAAATACGAAGTGTCTTTAGCTTTAAACCATTGTTCCAGCTGGCTATTTTTGTGCCATGGAATTTTCACAGTCAATTTGGCACGCGTCTTCGAGACATACGTGTAAGCGTGCATAAATTAAAACACTCGCCTGGATGCATGTTCCCGAATTAATTAGTTTTCAGTAGCGCCGAACTCGGAAAATAGCGACTCGCCGCCCACGCTTAGCGTCCCCGCAGAAATCTTTCCACCAGATCGCAGCAGCGCGGTGTGATTAAGAACTCGGCACTGCAGGACACTGGGGAACAGCCAAGATCGCTACTCGACAAAGTCCCTTCTATTAGCTAATGCCTCATGGACATGTTATAGATACTGACTCGATCTCTGCCCTTGCAAATGAGTCATAATTTTTATTTTCTCCTTCCCACATGTCCCACAGGCCCAGTCTTCTATGTCCAACATGCCCCTGCTACAGGAGACGACCATTTTGTATCTCGGGATGCCACAAGACACATGTCTTCAGACCGACTCCTGAAACAAATAATTTTTTTAAGTTCTGAACGATTGGATGCAAGAATTGAGATTTCCAAATAAACTCAGCAAGCGTGTTCTTTTTCGTTCCTCCTTCTGTCCTGAAACACACCCCAACAAGAAGAGGCAGAAGAGAAAGTGGATAATTGACCGTTTCATGTGATTGACTACTGGAGCTACAACGACGATAAGAGACTCTCAAAAAATATCTCAGGTACGAAAAATGACACGCAGTCCTGGCGTCAGCAGTTTTCTAGAATAACGAAGGATTAAGAAAAAACGTGACTTGGACAGCTACATTGTGAAGTGCACATAAAGAAAACGACTGGGTTCTTTTGTTTTCTCACAGTTCCTCAAGCTCGTGCATCCGTATTCGATAAGAGTCACGTTTTTGGTATATTTTCGTCATGTGAAGTGGATGAATAAAAAAAAAAGTAAATCTTTGTCTTTAATGCTGAACTTCTATGTTTCAAGGAAGCAAAAATAAATAAATAAAAAATCAAACACAATGGAGATGCGTTGCAATGGCCCCTTCGTAACTTGAAAAATCGATACATGGTCTAGCCAACCGAAGAGTCCATTGTAATTTGTTAATATTTTGACATTTAGCAAAACAGAGCAATTTACACTACCGTAATGAATTCACTTTACAGAAGATGTGTATGTGGCAGCCAGCATGTGAACGAGCACCGGTTCAAGACAGGAGCTAAAATTGGGCTTTGAATGGGAATAACCCAAACATTTCAAAACTTTTGTATTTATTGCTGAATTACGTTATTGCAAAATTTCAAGAAATATTTATGCAAATATAAGCTTAATATAATCTCCTGTACAAATCAAGCTACTGCATATAGAGAACAAACTGTCGACAATATTCATCGAATTTCTGTGTGCTAAAACTGTGTGCTCAGGAATGGGAAGGTCTGGTTTGGAAGGACATTCAATTTGGAATGACATCAATTTTATTCATATTTTTGCTCAAGAAATCCTGAATAAAACATGACCTTCATGAAAGAATTTTTTTTTACTTTTGCAAAACACTAGCATTTTTGTGTCGTTTTTTATTTCATCCTAACCCTGATTCTGGGAGGGGTCATGCTGTCACTCACTCAAACGTTCCATGTTTCCTTTTCAGGATTTCCGAATTAATGTGATATTTCCTCTGCCTGCTCCGAGTCTAAGGTAGGAAATCTCCAACAAAGGCAGCCGAGAGAACTGTAGAGAGGTAATAATGAGATCAATGACGCATCCGATTTGAATGAAGAAGTTAGCCAGGAGCTAGGCAGGAATGAAGGTTCTTCTATAGACGGCCTTAGCAGCACTTTACATGAAGAGCTTGGAAAGCCCGAACCCTGCAGCACACTTTACTTTTAATACATTTAATCGGCTTGCTTTTGCCCTGGGGCCAGCGCGTCTCTCGATTTAGCGGGACCTCGCGCTGGCGCTAAAGTGACAGCTGTAGGTTAGAGAGAGACACTCGAGGAGTTCTGCTGAAGAAATGTGCAGTGGACTCGAACGGCTTTTCATCTCGCCTTCTCCGGCTCAGCGTGACAATTCACCGACTTGTCAGCTCGCTGGCAAAACATCGGGGCCACGGCAGAAAAACAAGCCACTTGTTTTGGCGCCGCTCTTGACATCTGAACTTCAATCTTCCCCTGTGCCAAAGTAATCAAAAGTGTGTCTGTGCCGAAAGGTCTCGACACTCGGACTGACAAGTGAAGAAGAAGCCAGGAATAAATAAAAAAAAAAGTGAAGCCTTACTGATGAACCCAGAAAACAGGAGACTTAATTTCCTCCCTCGATGGGAATAACGGTACCCATTACGCTTTATCTGGTTAATAAATATTTCAACGAGGTGCTGGAGGTCCGACGTATTGTCCTTCCGATTCTCTTCAATATTCACTTACTTTAATGACAAGCGAGTCTATTGACCTTTTCTCGGGAGCTTAAGATGCTTTCATTCTGAACAGCTATTGAGCGGTTTACACACACACACACACACACACACACACACACACACACACACACACACACACACACACACACAAACTCGGAGATCACAAATCAAGGTCAAGGCCTGTGTAACTTATTTCATCATACGTGGCAGAACCCTGCAGAATCCTGATGCAATGCCAGATAAATAATAAGAATGGACTTCAAAAACAAGGACGCCTGGACTACACGGCATTAGGAATGTGACTGCATAGCAAAATACTATCAAGTATCAATGTCTCAATGGTCAGAAGGTCCTAGAACAGCATCTCTAAACACTGCATCCTAAATCACAGATTTATATCAATAGCCTGGTTCTAATATGATAGTGTTTCCATAGGAACGGCTCAGTCATGGGAAAATGCTTGGTGAAATCCATGACAATTGGCAGAAAATTGTTTTTTTCAACAAAAATTTGTAAAATGAGTAAGATACTAGTATGAAACAAGCGTTTATAGCTGCTATAACGTTCAACGATATGAACAAAAGAATGTGGACACCTGTTTTTTCAGCCATATGTGGTTCTTTACCAAATGATTACCATAAAGTTGGAGCAGCACAATTGTCTTTGGATGCAGTAGCGTTAAATTTCCCCTTTAACTTGGAGACCCAAACCTGTTCCAGCATAAGAATGCCTTAGTGCATATAGAAGATATGCTTTATATGGGTTGGAATGGAACAGCTGCTGCTCTGAGCTCTGACCTCAACCCACGTTGACTGCACCCCAGGCCTCCTCACATCACCTACATCAGTACCTGACTTTACTAACACCCTTGTGGCTGAATGAGCCCAAACCTCCACATCTTCCCAGAAGATAGGGAACTAGAGACTATGAGAACTTCTCAACAACATTAAACCTAAATAATGCATTTTACATTTAACTTGAAACATTTGAAAACTGCAAACTCCAATAAACAGCACAATGTTCCAGTGCTGCATCGTGGATTCTTTTCCGACAATAGCGAAACTCGTTGATTTGTATTCTTTACTTAAGAATCAAGAGTGGCCTTCACGCCTGCTACGCCGGACGGAAACAAATACAGAGGTTTGATACACCATTCTCTTGAATGTTTCGGCTGCAGACAAAACAAAAACAGGACAAAAGGCAACAACAGCTTTGTTGGGAAAACAAGCAGCCACTGTGCTGCCAATAAATAACCTACGGGGATTTCATCAGTGTCCCATTTACGACGGACGACTCATTCGAGACCCAATACCGCGGCGCAAATGTAAAACGAGTCAGAACGTGTCTCCGAATAAAGACTTCAGCGGCTCGAACGAAAGGGCAGAGAGGCGAGCTTAGGAAGCGGTGGGCTGGGGGAGGAAAAAAACGCTGCAAAGCTATTGTACACTTGTCAGTAAAGATGACGGTGGGGTGAAATAGGGGGCAAGGTATATAATGAAAGGGTGTGTACTGCCTTTATTTATTGTGAAATTTTAATAAAATTAAATTAGACTTTTCCAAGAGTATTAACTTGAGGAGAAAAAAAATTACATTTATGGTATTTTGCAGAACTCTTATCTTTACTTACATACAACTGAGCAGTTAAGGCTCAATGGTACTGCTCAGGTTCCCATAAGTGAAAGCTTTGTGGTGCTAAGGGTTGGGGAAGAAACGTAAAACATATAATTGCTTGGTTTTTTTTTTTTATTAATGCAGTTTATTATTATTAACATTTGTGAACATTAACAGTCTAAATTTTTTAACTATTTGAATAAAATGCCATAGAAAAGGTCAAAGATTTTAATTATTGTTTAATTATTGGCCAAAGATTTTAATTATTGTTTAATTACTGTTAATAGATTTTAACTATGTTCCACACTTAAAAAAAGAATTGCATTCGATTGCATTCACGTGTGCACTGAACCGAAAGCCCTATTAATGTTGTTCTTGTAATAAGCGATATATCTCTTGGCAAAGTAATGCTTATTTGTCTGTATGATGCAAAACAATATTTTAATATACCAATCAAGCATTTCATAATAAAGTCTGCACAGTGATAATGGTAGTCACACGGGCCCAAAGACATTTCTGTTACAGATCGACCCGGCCTTCATTAAAGAAAGGGAAAATTTTGCGGCCCACGGACTCCCACTTTCCTAGATAATGACACAAACTTTTGTCTGTATAGTCTACTACCATGGCGAGTTTCATTTCCAAAAAAAAAGCAGGTCCAATACCTCTTTTTAGGAGGACATAATGTTTTGGCACAATGCTTGAACATAAACTGTGACTCTGAGTAAAGAGGGTGTATCTCCTGGAACCTACACGACTACTGACTGGATCCAAATGTGTGTGCATGAGCAATGCACTCAAGGAGACTCGTATTTCAGCCGTGAAACACAGGATTGCAGTCTTTTAGACAACCGAGGCATTTTATTCGGTTAGATAGAGAAAAAAACGAGTTCGAACGTCACGCCCTGGTGCCCAAATGTTCCCTGATGCTCACGAGATGTTGACAGCACAATGATCTTCCTTACAAGTTTGTTTACATCCCCGTTGTAATGTAATCGGTTTTATAAATATTATCTAAAGATAATGAACACAAGCTGAGCCTCGAAAGAGTTTGCAGGAAATAAGAGGAATAAAACCTGATGACCAGATGGCATCATTTGGACAACGTAAAGATGAGGGAGAGAGTTGGTTAAAGGCAGCCAGGATTCGGCAGTGTCCCCGCCATGAAAACACACAGTTCTGCAGTCCCTTGCTTTGGCATGCTTCTCTTGAAGATTAATTCCTCTTTACATTTGCTTGGCAGAATGCGATGTGGAGCTATGGGGGCTCTCAGACGACACGCCTCAACCCCCACAAGCATCCACCTGGGGAGCGGGAAGTCAAGCAGGTGTGCTTGAAGATGAACACGACAGTACCGGATATAGAGAATGCTTTAGGATGAGCGCTATGTGGATACCACATTTGCAGTTTCCTCATGGACAGCAAGTTAGAACAACAGGCAAACGTAAAACTGGGCAAGTCTGCCACAGAGATGTTTGACATGACATACATGAGCCCTTCATGGTATGCGTGCTTCAAGAGCGGAAGAACATCACTGGAACATGACAAGAGATCAGGAGGACGTGAAGTGGCAGGAAAGCTAAGAGCGCTGTATTGATGTGCAAGTGGACTCGTGTTTGTGAAAGATATATTGTCACGGAATACAAGCCGATGATTATGTAATTGTCAACTGGTAAATATTCAGCAAATCGACATTTACATGCTTAATTTGTTGTAATTTTTGATCAAGTACTATACCCCAGTGCTTCATTTTCCTTTTGTTTCCCCTCTGGGATCACTCAATATCATAGACTAACCTTGCACTAAAAACAATAACAAACACAGACTATAGAGATGTACATCAGGAAGGGCGACCTGTGCCAAATCAAATAGCTATTTGTGGCAACCCCTAAGAGAAGCAACTGAAAGGCAACATTATTAGGGCTTCAGAGTTAACATTCACATCAACCACAAAATGAAAGGGAAAAAAAATTTCATCTCAGAGACTTGGCACAGTTTCTGAAAGCCAGACTGGCAAGTTTGGGTATTTCAGAAACAGTTGATCTCTTGGGTTCTGTACCCACAACCAAATCTAGATTTAATCAGATGGTGCAAAAAATTTTAAAACCTTAAGGTACATTTACATGTATGCCATTTGGCTTGCGCTCGGATCCAGAGCGAATTGAAAAGTTAAGGGTTGATCCCATGGTTAATCTCAGCACCACAAAGCTGCCACTGCTGGGCCCTTTAGCAAGGCCCTTAACTGCTTGGTTGTACAGATAAAATAACTATAAGTCGGTCTGGATAAATGCGTCTGCCAACTGTTAACGTTTATGTCAAAGACAGGACGTCTCTGCTACCTTAATAGCCATTTTTACCGCCATGGTGAGCAGAAAAGTGTCTCAGAATGCAGGAATCCGAGTCTACAGTGGACACAAACTTTACAGTTAAGAACACAGTTTAGTTACAGTACTAGAAATATCAGTCTTACCATATGAGGCCTAATTTTGTCAGAGAGAAGTGTTTTGAGAGAGTTGAATGAATAAAAGCCCTGGTTCTTGAGACATTACAGTCCTCGAGGTATGTCCAACCAACAACTCATTTGTAGAATAACACACAATTGTGCTTAAATTCTTAAATTTATTATATAATTACTACGGAGGTAGCAATTAAAAGAGATCCTAAGTTATCTTTAATGCGCTAAAAAAAAAAAAAGTTACTGAAGAAACCTTTGCGGTGCCTGTTGAACCTCTCTGAAGGTTTTGATGTAAAAGCAATTGTTCTACAAATCTGAGCCGTTCCATTCATTAGCCTGCTTGAGTGAGACTTTAGATCTCAGCTTTGGCTGCATGTCCCTGCTCATACAAAGATGCTTTTAATTACTGATGAGCAATTAAATCATGTCAGCATTCCGCCACAACTAATCAGGATGCTGCTACAAAGGAAACATTAATTAGAGAAGAAAGCTCGGCATTATGCAATGGGCCAACATGGGTTTTAATTATGCAAAGCTAAAAGAAACCAGGAAGAACGTGCTCGTCTGCCTGCAAAGGGGGATGAGACCTGTTCGCCAGAAGGCTCGTGAAGCTGCCATACGATGATCTCACAACGTACCCATTTCGAAAGGGAGTAGAGCAGACAATGTGAAGGCTTATGGATGCAGCTCTAGAGATGAACACAAAGCTTTGCAACGCCAATGCATTTGCCAATGCACTGTATCTCAGAGTTGTTTTGAAGGCCAGCAGTTTTATTACAGAAGCACTTGGTTAATTAGAAACAGCCAACACTAAAAAGAGGACTACTAAACCTAATTTTAGTTTATTGGACTTGTGAAGGAAAAGAGGTGTCAGAGGAAAGAAAAAAAAAAAAAACAACAACAATACGAACGGAAAAGTAGGTTCAAAAGGTTTTTTGGACGGAATTGTTGGCTGGAAAAACAAAGCATTCCTGGAAATTAACACCTAAGCGTTCCATTAGTTTTTTTTTCAAATACGTGATCAAGAGCCCCAGTAGTCTTTTTTCAATCCCATTATTAAAGAATCACCCATCATATTACAGTAAACTTTGTTCATCTGAACAGAGAACAGGAATGCACTGAAAACATCACACACTAGAAGTCGACCGATAGAGGATTTTAAACGATAGCTAGGTTGGATCGTACATAATGACAGCGGACCTTCTCAGCCAATCCTGCAACGGACACGACCCGGAAAAACTGTAAAATCTGGAAAAACTGGGGAAAAAAAAAACGGGAAAAAAAAAAATCGGTATGGATTTTTGCCGATAGTCGTTTGCTGCAACAATCAACTATCGATGAGATTAATCGGCAAAAAACAATGAATTGGTTGACCCATCAAATGCAACAGCTAGCAAATAGACCAAATACTTGCTGCTGAACCCTAAGATGCTAGCACACATTTTTTCATTCGGCAACCAGCCCAGCTACTGGTTGCACAAATCTGGCGAAATTGCAAGGATCATGTCAGAAAGGGCAACTTCAAGCCTAGATCTGGTTGATATCGAATGCATAGACATAAAAAAATAAATAAATATAAAATTTAATATTAGTATTAAAGGTGCAAACACTCCTCCTCCATCTTACTCTGCTCAGACAGAAAAAAAAACGCCAGGCTCCCAGTGCAACCAGACAATTTTACTACAGGCAACAAAACATGTTGTTTGAAAAAAGCAAGAAAAGCATTAAAAATTAAATCAACAGAAGCAAAGGGAGGAAGTTGAATGTGGAATTACCTACATTCCTCCGGGACATGTCTGCAAATGGCCCAAATGGTCTTAATACAACCAATCGGAAAGATATTTTTCCGTTTCTAGCGAAACCGCAGACATTTCAACGCGCAACTCCTTGCTAAAGCTCCTTTTGCTAACCTGCACGTTCTGGGGGTAGAGCTTTGCTTTTGCTTATTGAGGAATGAAATAGAAGACTCACTTAAAGATTTTTCAATGCTTTATACATCTATTAATAGGACTGAATAGGAATCCAATCAGAAACTAGTGCTGAATAAAATCACACTGAATCGAAGTGGACCAAATTATTGCTCGTTTCATGCTATCGTAGACGGCATAGTGCATTTCAGGAATATCAATATAACTCCATCACGCTGCGTTGGAAAATTAGCTGCATCCCCAGGATGCGTGAACAGTAATTAAGCTACTTTTGTGCGATTGAACAATACGAGTAATTACGATGTTTAAGAGAGTCAATGGAAGTAAAAATGGAAGAAAAAAAAAACGCAAAACCAAATTAGAAGCGGTTGATTAACGTCTATAGCGTTACGTAAAGAAAAAAATATCTGTGATTATAAACTTTCTAAACCGAAGCTCATTACATGGGGCCTCAATTGTCACAGGAACCATACTGAATCAAATGAGTTCCTTTCTCTCTTACATAACGCCATTTTTTTTCCTTTTATAAATAAACTTCCACCGGCGCAGAAAGCTGAGCGCCTTATTGAGCAGACAGCCAGCATGAGAGAGACGGATCGAGAGTTATAAGGAGAGCAGCGGGAGTCTCAGAGAGCGCTCGGATTCCCTCTGCCCTGTCCAATTTGTCTGATTGCTCATGGCGGACTCCCCCGTCCCCGCCAACCCCACCCCCCGTTATCGTACGGGCTAAATCCTGCGGTGCTGCACAGCACGAGCTGAAGTGTATTAGCAGAGCTACAGATTGGAGGGCTGCCCGAGGTCATCTGGCTTCAATACGCTACCAAAAGACGGAAAGGAGGAGTTGGTGGGGGGGTGCTGGTTTACTCTGGGGATATCCTGATCCTAATATTCCCAGCGCTGTACCGGACACGTACACGTTCTTGTCGTCTTTTGAAACGGGATTAAAAAGCTGAGGACAGAAGTATTGACCTGCATCGAGTCATATTATTTCAGCAGCGCTAACTCCATCGGCAGTGAACAGAAAATAACAAAAAAAAAATTTTATCGCGTCACGCAGGCTCTAAGTTCACCTCTCGCAGGCCTGGGATACGAACCTCAGGCTATCTGGAAGCTTACATTATTGACTCTTGGTCCTCCCCGGCGGTCCCTCCGGCATTTCTGACAAAGTCTTCGCCTTCTTTATTGAATGGCCGCGTTTGATTGTTTTTTTTTTCCCCTCTTAGAGCCGAGCCGTTCGTTACGAGGCTCTCTCTATCGTTTACCTTTCCAACTGAGAAGATTTATAGCAACACAACCAGGCAGAGGCGTCTGTCCTTCCGTTCCCCCCCCACTATCTTCTCTCTTTCTTTCTCTCGGTCTATACAAAGACCTCGTCTTTTCTCACTGTGGAGTTCGTTAACCTCTTCTGCCTCTGCCAACCTCTTGGGTAAAGAAATGCAAGAGCCTCTGCTGTTGCCCAAACATTGTTTTGTGTGTGTACTTAAATATTACCCTCGATGGACAAAAGTATTGCGACACCTGCCTTTCCCAGTCATATGTAGTTCTTCCCCAAACTGGTAACCACAAACTTGGAGGCTGACAGTTATACAAGGTGGTATAAAAACATTTCGTGACTAGTTTTGTATCACATCAGCAGATGGCAGCACAAGGCTGCATACACAGTCACTGGGAGCACCGACCTTCATAACTCAGTGTGCCAAAAGACATCGTCCAGTGAACATTGTGCAGCTGGTGCTGTTCTGACCACATGCGTTACAGACGTCTGCTATTCTGACGCACTCTGTCACCGAGCTTCTTATAAGAAACTCCCCTACTCCCCACCCTCCTCACCAGATTTAGCTCCTGCAGACTTCACCCTCTTAAATTAAGGCTCAAAGGTCACCTTTTTTGACAACATCTAGCACGAATGCCAGAAAGTGCTTAACATCCAGGAAGAATTCCAGAAGTGGCAGGAACACTGGGAGCGCTGTACTGCTGTGCAAGAGGACTATTTTGAAGGTGACGTTGTGTAAACCTAGATAAATGAAGTCATTTTTGTAAACAGGGCTAGACTCTAAACCTTTTGATACCACCTCGTATAAGATGCTTTTGATGTAGTAGAATTAAATTTCCCTTCACTTAAACTAGGAGACCAAAAACCTGTTCCTGACACCGCCTCTGTGCACAAAACCAACTCTATGAACATATGCTTTACATGGGTTGGAGTGGAACATCTCCTGTAGGGGTTCTCTGATCAGGATTTTTGGGAAAATCCCAATCACTGGAAGCTGTATCATCCGATTACAGAATATAGGCTCTATTTGAAGCCATCTTTAATTTATCTATTTATGATACTATTTGACGTTATTTATTGTGTATCAAGTTAAAAACTGGAGAAAATTAAAGTGTGGTTCTAACTGATGTTTTCATTTACTTGCTTTAGTGACCTAATTGTTTGTTTGTGGTTGCTTCGAGTGTATGAACTTCATACTTTATTCCCCACTAGGGGGCCGCACCCCACACTTTGAGAACCACTGGAGTAGCGTGAATCCAAATAGAACATGAGTCGCCAGAACCCTTCGTCTTCCACAATAGACAGCAGCTCATGATTAATGCATTTGTCTGTTTTTGAAACATCTCGGTTACCAACAGCCAAGTGAGTCGCACTTGAGTTGCTCAACTGTCCCGCTATGTCTTAGCACTAGCCAACTTTGAAAACTGCTCATATTTCTTTACACGACTAGCCTTCAAATGTCTGATAAGATTGGTGTTTTGGCTGCTTCCCAAGTTTTGCACCATCTGATCGGCCCTTCTGGATCAGCCTTCATAGAGACCACCAATCAAAATTTCCAACGCGATTATCCCCCAATTATGATCTTTAGTACTCGTCGCTGAACAAGCACAAAATCTCCACTCAAAAATCTACATCTTCCCAGAAGAGTGGAAGTTATTCTAACAGGAAATGGAGACTAAATGTGGAATGGGATCTCACCTTACGCTGAGGTGTCCATAGACCATAACTTGTCTAATAAGCTACTTAAGAATCCCTAACGCTCACCTTACTTCATCAGCACTTCGACTTTAATACAGCTTAGGCTTAGCTGCCTCGTAAGCAGAACATCGAGCAACATCGTTCATTATTACCAAGCCATGTCCTGACCCGAACTTGTGACCCCGTCTTGCCCCGAAATGTACATTTAGGTTACTATTAAAATCATTAGCCTCGTACCATCCTACAAATGAAACCACAATAGAAAGCCACTGGGTATGGATACAAATCTCTTCCCCAGATTTTAAGATCTTCACTCGGCAGCTCATCCAGACGTTACGGCTTGATGTATAATTTTTTATTAAGATGAATAAAGTGTAGCGCAAGATATGCGATTTTTAACCCGGATTTCCCAGACGCCGGCTATTTTTAGCGCTTCCTTTTACACATTCCTACACAAGGAATGTTATCAAGCATGTCCAAATTCCTCATGATGGATGGTCTAGTGCAAATCCTTCACAATTCGCAGCAAGAACGGCGCTAAGAAACAATGGAGAGTCTGCTGTCATGCGCAGCAGATCCCTGAATCCAGTTTAATGTCGGAGCAAGAAAATACTTGTATAAGAAATGTAAAACAAATAACACACAAAAAAAGTTTTTTTCCACCCTATACCTCCAGTTCTGTTTGCAGAACAATCAACCATCAGACAACCATCACCAGACGATGGTGTCTGTGTCTCCCTAACCAATGTTTTCTCCACATTTTTCTCTTATTCCTTGTTTCCGCATGAAATACAGGCCAAGTTGATTTGCATGAAAAACTGTATTTATTGTGTAGTGACACAAACACAATTTTGTCATTTTACAAGCAAAAAATAAATAAAATCATGTATTGTATTAAAAGAAAAACTTGTGTTGTTCAATCTAATATTTCATACTACCGGTCAAATTTCTTTTTATTTTTATTAACAAAATGTAACAATCAATCCGAGTTGCAAACAAAAAGGTTTTTATTGTTGATGGTCTTTTTTTTTTTTTACTTAATAGTACAGCAAAACATGTTGAAGTTTTTGTTTGGTATACCGTATTTTTCGGACTATAAGCCGCTACTTTTTTCCCACGTTTTGAACCCCGCAGCTTAAACAACGAAGCGGCTTATTTATTAATTTTTCCTGGGTTTTTCTCGGTTTCACAAACTTCAAGCCAAAAAACTGAGCGACATAACATTAGACCAATGAAATTTCCGAACGGAAAAAAAAAAAAAATAAATAAATGCACCTCACCTGTGTTCTGAGCTGCACGGCATCAGGAGAAAAAAACTTTCACCGGTGTTGATTTTTAAACACACAACGATGCAAATAGATAAACTCCCGAGAGAAATACAGTGGTACCTTGACCTACGAGTTTAATTCGTTCCGTGGACGAGCTCGTATCTGAATTTGCTCGCACATCAAATCAGTTTTCCATATTAAAAATACTTAAAATGGCATTAATCCGTTGCAAACCTCAAAATGACACCCCGTTTTTCATGCTATTAAATTGGAAAATACATTTCTAAATAACAAATCTTGTATAAAAACATAATAGAAAGAGTATGTAAAGATATAATAAGGTTTTATTCAGTGTATTTTCCTTGGAGATGAGACGACTTGAGCTAACGAAAACGCCGGTGGGGTGTGTGTGTGTGTGTGTGTGTGTGTGTGTGTGTGTGTGTGTGTGTGTGTGTGTGTGTGTGTGGAGGGGTGGTAGAGGCGATAAGCGGAGGCAGAGGGAAAACTTGTTTTTTACTATCACTCCTGTACACTACGTAAACTTTAAAATTTTTACTTTTTCTTCTTTGCTTATCTAAATTTGTCACAATCTTTGCTTTCTGGCTTCGCTTCGCCATCTAGCAGCGGCGTCTCGAACTCGTACCTCAATTTTTTGCTCGCGTAACAAAGCAAAAAAAAAATCGACGAGTGACCGCTCGTACCTCGGAAAACTCGTACATTAATGCACTCGTAGGTCAAGGTACCACTGTAGTTGTGAAAGGAAGGAGGAAGACAGTGAACAATGACTTTCTTGGTCGGCTACTGTTTAGATACAAGCCGTTGTAACGCGTTTAGTCTGGGTGAAGGGAGAGCTCGCTAACTCCAGGTGTAACAGAAATCATATAAGCACAGACAGGTTTCCAAAACTCGTGCTTTTTTATTTTTCTTGGCAACAGCGTTACGGGTTAGTCAAAGAAACTTAGAAATGAGCATCAGAAAATAATAAGGACATATTCCTCAGTCTCACACGCACACACACACAGTAATACCGGAAGAATGCAGTGACGTGCTGTTCCCAAAATGGCGCTCTGCTCTTAAAGGAGCCACAACATATTTCACCTGTTACACCGTGTAACAGACACTGTCTTTCGGTAAAGCCTGTGTAAAGTTCATTAGTTTCAGTGTAGACACCTGCGGCTTATTTATGTTAAAAATAAAATTATTTGTAAAATTCAGTGGGTTATATAAGGGTGCGCTTTATAGTTTCTGAAAGCTTAATGCTCATTGGTCAGTTGGTGCCAATTATATTTCCTACGACAGCATGCGGCTTTATAAAACGTATGTATTCACCGATACAAAATCACGAAGAGCAGAAGTCGTACACTTATGGTCCGATGTCAACCATCTTTGTGTTGTTGCCATTGGTAACGGAGATCTACAGATAAGGTATAAAAGTGTCGTTTGTGTTCACTGTGATTTAATGAAATAAATAAGTGCATGTGTGGACACATACTTTGTGGAAAACGTTATTAACGAAACAAAAAAACAGTCCCAGTTTAGGCTGTGCACTTGTGGCACATGTGGTCACGTGACTTTCCGATCTGAGCAGTGCCGGAGAGACCAGGTGAAGGTGAATGCTGAGCAGAACGACCCTGAACTGGTAGCCAACAAGTTCACCAACACTGAGCAGAGAGCTTTCCCCACACACATCCCCGATATATATCTCTCTCTCTCTCTCTCTCTCTCTCTCTCTCTCTCGTCTGTTACATCCTGTGTAAACAGGGCCATTTCAAGTCTTTTGGGACCCTGGGCAAGATTCCTATTGATACAAAATTTATATAAAATTTTGTGCCTTTTTTAAAAATTATTAACGTTAATTATTAACATTCGTGATCAACGTTTGAAGAGTTTACATTTTTTAAAACAATTTAAAATAAAAAAAATGCCTGTGTGGTTAAATATTATAAAACAATTATCCTTTTATAATATTTAAAAATAAAATAGAATAAATAAAATGCAATACACTATTATATTGATCAAATTAAGTAATCGATAATTGGCACAAATTCAATTGATTAAATAAAATGTAATAAATGGAAAAACGTATTATATAGTTTATATTTGTTAGTCACCATTTAGGTAATAAAGGTGTGTATACAAGTGTGTGTGTGTATTTTACATGTAATATAACATTTTCTAAAAGATATGTTCTACGTATTTCAGCAAACTAAAACATCTTCATTCCTTCCCTCCTTCATTCTTCTCCTCCCTCGATATGCGGAATTGTCCAGATTTTCTCATTTATAGAGAAATTCTTCAAGCTGGACATAAAACGCTAAAGAATCCATAGCACTAGGATTAGCTTCTAGTCACTTCCTGGTTAGCGGCTAACGCTAGTGCTATGAATTCTTTAGCGTTTTCGTGCACGTGCAAAACAAATCGTATTTCCAGTGCGGTGCGTTTCTTTTGTTTTTAAACCCCTGACGTGTTTTCAAATTGAACAACAATCATTTTAAAAATTCGCTCAAAGCCGGAGAGCGAACAAATTTGCGGTGCACCACTTAATACAGTCCTGAGGAAACTCTGATTAAAATTATGTTCCGCACGTAAAAAGGACTGCGTTATGCGTTGTAGAGGAAAATTTCGCTACGGATACAAAAAGCTATAATGTACATGAGGAGATTGATCACGATGCTGGCATAAGTAACAACCATCTCTGTTGTTCCACGTGTTCACGTGTCCTCCACTCATGTACTGATACATACTCAAAAGTATGTACACCCCTTTAGAATATACTATATCTAGATAGATTGCCAAGCACCATAAGACCCTCATGATCTCGAGTAAATACTATTTGACAAAACACAGAACTATTATGGGAGGAGTCAACTTATGCAAATACTCGCATACCACTGCTACACACTCAAAAGTATGTGCGCCCCTTTCGTATATAGTATATGTAGACAAATGGGCAGGACATTCACAATCTCGAGCTCTTTTTATTAGACAAACCCAGGATGAGTTACTGAAAAGCTTCCTTTTTTCCCCTGCAAAGTAATAAACTAATTTGTGTACTTTTCTGCGTAATTGTATTGATGTCCATGCCACCGAAGCTCCAAAACCCTTGTTTGGATTTCAGGCCAACTTTAGGGTCCTGTAAGCTATTTTTAAGAATACATATTATATAGTCCTTCAGGTGACAAATTCTGAGATCTTTATTTCTCTAGAAACGGGTTCTGGTGTTCTAGCGATAGGAAGAGTGGCATCGAGAACCAGAAAAGGGGGAACATCTCCTCCACGAACAAGAAGTCAAAGAACTCTGGGGTTCAACCCTGCTGTAAGCCATTCTAGTACCACTTCAGGGACCAGCGGACCTTCCGATACCTTCGTTTCTGGTTCGAGAAGCCGATCTAAGGAGCTTTAAAGAGCTTTAGAGTAACCTCAGGTCCTTCATAACACACATCAACATGAGGAAACCTTCTGCTAGCGTCCTGAGGTAGGTGCATGCCAGGAACCCAAAGGAACACATACTCGAGTGTGAATGAAGTTCTTACAGCATGGTTATAAACCGAATTCATCCTTTATGTCACGTTATAACATTAGAAAGAAGAAGAATGTAAAGTAAATAGATAGAGATTGGAGTGAGTGTTAGCTCAGTGAACAGACCCAATTCTGCCTGTAAATAGAGACAGACAGCTGGTTAGTTGATTATTGGTACTAACTACTTATTTACTTTGAGTTTCAGACAGATAAATAAGTGTGTAAGTGTGTGTGAGAGTGTGTGTGAGTGTGTGCGCGCGCTCCAGGCATTGCTGCTCCACATATCTAGCTTTCCACATGGATTCCTTCCGGTGAATGAGGCTAGTTGCTAGCTGCTAGCAGAAAAAAATATATATATAAATAAATTCAAGATCCCTAGCCAGTTTATTGTGGTGTATTTGTAAAATCCTGTGATCTAGTGATCCACTGGATCTGTTCCTCCAGGAGTGAGCTGCTGGGTCGCAGAAGAAGAATGCTAGCAAGAAAACTAGCCTAACGTTCAAGATCATTAAGAATCCCAAATCCATGTGTTATTTAAAAAAAAAAAAAAAACAGCCGGACATCGCACTTACCAGAGAGCCTGCAGAGATCCTGCAGCGATCCAAGGATCCAGTGGATCTAATGGCTCGTGGAGCACCGGCGGCGTGTCACCATGAAACCATCCGAGCCGGAGTGCAGCGTCCCGGGCTTCCAGTGTGGAGCTGCGTCCCTCCTGCTGCTGGGAGAACACAGGACAAACTCGTCTTTCACTCCTCCTTCTCCTCCCTCGCTCTCCCTCGCTCTCTCTCTCAATCACACACACACACACACACACACACACACACACACACACACACACACACACACACACACACACACACACACACACACACACACACATGCAGTGTACAACAACAGCCGCTAGAGGGAGATCACAAGCACCGCCGTTACGCTACGTGGTGTAAGAGAAATTGTAAGTGGCTCTGTCTCCCTCTAGTGTTTGATGTGGCTTAGCGCATTTAAATACATACATACATACATACATACATACATACATACATACAATCATACATACATATATACATATACACACGCATATATATATTTTGCAGCAATTATTTATACATACATACATACATACATACATACATACATACATACATACACATACATATATACATACACAGTCACAGGGAGCACCGACATTGTTTTGTGTACATTGGGAGCTGTGCAACAGAATGAACAATACATCCACACAGCCATGCCCCAAAATCTAGTGGAAAGCCCTCTCAGAAGAGTGGAGCTTATTAGAACAGCAATAAGGAAATTCTAAACTATATGTCAAATTCTGTCTAGACGTCTTGTATCTTTATCCTATGCTAACATAGGTTTCCTCAGGGTTCTCTGGTGTCCTCCTAATGTCCGGAAACTATGCCGGCTATGCAAACTTGTTTTTAGGAATATTTATTCGACCAGTTGAGATTCCGGGTTTATTGCAGTGCCTCTTGCACACATAGGGGCAATAATTATGGTTGATAATCATAAAAAGGTTGAAACAAACCTGAGAAACCAGAGGAAACCCACACAGAAATGAGGTGATTGATATGGTCTGATTTACACACAAGCATAAAATTATCAGCGGAAACAATTTGCTAGTCGAACTTCCTCCTCGGTGTGAATAAACGTGTTTCACGGATCACCGCAACACTTCCTGTGACACCAATCCATGTACGATAAAGTGTTATCCATTTCTCTCTGAGCACCAGACTCACTCTGACCTAAGGCCGAATATCTTCTCCATCCTGATAACGAGAAAGAACGCGGAAAATCTCACCGTCTGGAAACGTGTTACTGTGCTTTGCGTGCCTCAGCCTTCATTTCACGTCATGTCTAATTGCTTTCAAGACATTCCAATAACTTTAAAGTGTTTAATTAGACCACTTCGTATTTGGAAACTGGATCGGTCCAGGAAAAGAAAATGACCGGTGGAGAAAACACCTTCACACAAAGCAGCGTTTTAGGTTGTTTAGGTTCTCTTTGTAATCATGGGTCCTACTTTGTTCATTCACAAAAATCTATTCAGACTGAGAAACGCACCCTCAAACAAACAAACAAATGAACACCTTCATTTATACTTTTTGCACAAATAATTGCTGCGAAATCACCAATATCTACATGTAGAGTATTTATTCTGTTTACAGCATTTGGCAGATGCCCTCATCCAGATCCTCATACGATTATCTCATTTATACAGCAACGAAGGACTCAGCAGTGGAACCTTGGTGGTGCTGGGATTTGAACTCACAACCTTCTAATCAGAAGTCATTTGAACCACCACTTTTGGTGCAATTCATCTGCACTGAGAAAGTGAGAATACGTAAGTGAGAGCATTTATTTGTGACTCATTTTGATATTTACATGAGACAATGATTCCCTTTTTTTTTTCCTCTGAAGCTTCCTAGTAGGAGAAGCCGGCCCGCAAATAGGAAAAGAGCTGAGTGTTTGTTGGACCAGTAGCCAGTGCGCCATTTGTCCTAATAGTTTGTGACATTTTTTTGCCGTTTCATTTTGTACTTAGTTTTTTTTTTCTCGTTCTATTTGGAACCGTGTTGGATGATTCCTGTTCCACTGTGTGGTGCATGCCCTGAGAAGAAGAATTAAAGTAACCTCAAAAATGCTCCTTTTCCTGCTTGCTTTGTACCTATCAAGACGGCCACACTACAAAACGGTTAAGGGCCTTGCTCAAGGGCCCAACAATGGCACTGTCACTGTGTTTATTGTCTCATTGCATTTCCACTGATCACATGATTGTGAGCAGTGAGTAAATAACACTGATTATCTCTTCATAATGGCGTAAGGATTGGAATGAGTTTGACAAACTGTGACGTCCAGACGACTGGGGCAGAGCTTCTCAGACCTGCAGTGGTCAGTGTCTATCAAAATCGGCGACAGGGTCACGTGCAGCCGAGGCTCATTAATGCACGTGTGGAGCGGAGGCTAGTCCGTGTGGTCCGATCAAACAGACGAGCTCCTGTAGCTCAGACTGCTGAAGAAGTTCATGCTGTTGATGATTGACGACTGTTTTGGCAGCAACACAGTATTAGGCATGTGGTCATAATGTTATGTCTGATCAGTGTAGATTTACATGTACAGCATTTAACAGAGGTCCTCATTTTTACAGCTGAGCATTTGAGGGTCAGGGGCCTTGCTTAAGGGCCCCCACAGTGACAGCTTGGTCACTGGATCATCCGTTTCAAAGTTCAACACCTTAACCATGAGCTATCACTTACATCACTGAGCATTGTTGTGTTTTTTTTTTTTGTACTGTAAAAAACTCTGGATATTTGATTTTAGGTTTTGGGTAGAAATTTGTTCAAAATCTCCACAATTTATTATTTCAGATTTCAAAGACTGTGTAAGAGCAAGAATAATTTGGCCCTGTTGTAGCCTTTCAAGCAAATCTCTTTCTGAGGAAAAATAAAGGGCACAAAGAAGGGATTTGAGTTGTCAAATTGGGAAGGGATTCTCAGGTATCAGAATCTAACCAGTGATTCCTTATCAGTTTATCCCTATTGAGTGAGCCAGTGGTGACAGCAGTGTGGGAAAAACTCTCTGAGATGCTACGAGCAAGAAAACTTGAGACTCGAAAGGTCACCCGTCCTCATCTGGGTGACACCAAATGAGAGGCCATTGGGATGAGCGAGGTGAATCCGAAAAGACGGAATCCCTTCGTTTTATAAGTCATCCAAGAGAGCATGTTCTTTTTTTTTTAACCTTGTCGGTTACTTTTTCTTCTTCTTCTTCTTTCAGCTGCTCCCATGAGGGGGTTCCCACAGCGGATCATCCGTCTCCATACCCCCATGTCCTCTACATCTGCCTCTTTCAACCCAACTACCTGCATGTCTTCCCTCACCACATCATAAACCTCCTCCTTGGTCTTCCTCTTTTCCTCCTTCCTGGTGGCTCCATCCTCAGCATTCTCCTACCGATACACCCCATGTCCCTCCTCTGCACATGTCCAAACCATCTCAATCTCACCTCCCTCACCTCGTCTCCAAAACGTCCTACATGCGCCGTACCTCTAATAAACTCATTTCTAATCCTGTCCCCCATCGTCACTCCCAACGAAAACCTCAACATCTTCAGCTCTGCTACCTCCAGCTCCACCTCCTGTCTTTTACTCAATGCCACTGTCTCTAAACCATACAACATCGCAGGTCTCACCACAGTCCTATAAACTTTCCCTTTCAGATGCTCTTCTGTCTTATTCTGGAATAAAATCACGCCTAAAGGCCTGCGACTCAGACTGTACTGACGAATGTCATGGATATTTGGAAGGAACAAACTTTCTACAGATCATGAACTGAGAAATTTCAGTGTGACTCAAAGTATGCATGACTTCTGTACATTTTTAGCTGTAAAAAATATCTTCCTAATTAGGTTAAAACAACCATAATATAACTTATGAACCCATTGATTTTTTGAATTTGTATATAATATTATAGGACAGTTTTAATTCAAAACGTATGCTATTCCACTCCAAACCACTAGATGACAGTCATTCGATTACTTTATTTTATTTTATTTTTTTTAAATCGCTGCAACGCTGGACGCGTTTCATATAACTACCTACCTTTAGGTTAAGCGCACTATTTAGGGTGTACAAACCCTTGTTTCGCGTCCTACTTAGTGCACTTAGATTTTCGATATGGAGTGGTTTGGGATACAAAGACTTGTTTGAGGAAGAATCCAGAATAACCACTTATTTGTTACATAGTGCACTAAGTAGAGCGTGTAGTATTGACCTGTACTCTTGTAATAGTGCACCTTTATAGGGAGGAACTAGAGATTTATACTACGGCTTCGGAGCGGGACGCAAAGGCTTGAGAGGGTGTTTTTTTCCCTTTTTTTTCATTACGCGGTGATCGAAAATGGCGACTTCCTTGGGCTCCAACACGTACAACAGACAGAACTGGGAGGATTCTGTGAGTATTATATAAAGCTGCAGTATAATCGATGAGTTTATTATCGCGGTTCTGACGGCGCATCGTTAAGTAATTGAACGAAACAAATAAAACGGTGTCATTCCTCTTTAAAGCTAGCAAGCAAACGGTCTACCGCGCTCGCGAGCTAACGTGCTGCTAATCAAAGCTAGCCGAGCTAATTACCTCAGAACTCGCCAGAAAGACCCACAAAACTTAAATAAAATTCACTTTAAACCTAATAATGTATTAAAAACACGTGGGGTTTGGTCTGAGAAGGGGTCTATTAGATTAGAGCTCCACAACCATGTTATTGGGCCGTGGTTCATTTGCTACCGGGCCATAAAGGAAAAAATATATAGTTTTATAACCTTATTTTATTTTTTTTTGCAACATTATCAAAGTTGTACACAAGGATTTTCCTCTAGCATCGTGTTAAGCAGAGAGATTTTGGGTTTGAGGACCGGGTTCGATTAGCCGTAAATGGCACTGTGTCTGGGTTCTGTAAATATAGTAGATAGAAATGATGGAAGTCTATTCATATAAACTGAACTGAACTGCTTTGCTTTTCTCAAACAGGACTTTCCTATTCTCTGTCAAACATGCTTGGGAGAAAATCCATACATCCGCATGGTGAGTATGTAGTTTTTAATAATGAGCTCAGTGTCCATGTGTGTACTATAACCAGTGTTGTGCTCGTTACTAAGAAATATTAACTAGTTACAGTTACTCGTTACTTCATTCAAAAAGTAACACAATTACTTTGTTGATTGCTCACACCAAAGTAATGCGTTACTGTTAAAAGTAACTTTTTAGTTACTTTTACAAAGAACCTTCTTTAATGTTCGCATTAATGCCCTTTTATGCGTTATGGTCTACAAACACAAAACTGACTTAAACACAAAGTCATTTTTAAACACTATTTTATTAAGTCAGAGCAGCACAAACTGAATATATCACAAGGATTTCTGAAATAAATAACAAAACAAGCTGAATAATATATTCACAATGAAAAACTAAAGTGGCTTCTGCATCATAAAAGCTGTTGTGTTGAGCTCTTAAACATGTTCCCTTCACAACTGAAGTAGGAAAACTATCAACAATGTAGAACACCGGGTTAGCTTCTAGCTTCGTCCAGGCATGGAGTTCCTGGTGGAGCTTCAACAGATTGGAGTTGCTGTTTATCGCAGTAGATACGAGCTTCGAACCAGAAAGACACAGCTTACATTTGACTAAAAAGTTTTTGTCTTTATACTCAACTAAAGTGAAATAATGAGCATATTTCCACTTTGAGAAACTCGTCTTGCTCTCGCCTCGACTCGCCATTACTGCCGCACAGACCTGAATAAACTGAGACACGCCCACAGTGCGTCTTCTTCGTGTTTACAGTGGTTCATCCACCAATCCTACAATGCGTCTCTGCTGTAAACAGGTTAGACTGAAGGCTACACTTCAGCCAAAATTAATTCATTTTATAAAAGTAACGGGTAACGCACCATACGGTAACGGAGTTACTTTATTTAAAAAGTAATGCGTTACAGTATTAGTTACTGTCAAAAGTAACTGCGTTACAGTAACACATTACTACCCAACACTAATTATAACAAACCGGTTGAACACATTTATGAAGAATTTCAGTGGCCAGGTGAAGATGCTTTTGAAAAGTTTAGTCTTTCCATGTTTTCATGCACAACATTTTTTTTCACAACCGTAAGAAGGCGAAACTTGCCTACCACAGACACGCTCCACGGTTGTATACAATGTTTTGAGTGCACAATCTCTGGGATGAAGTTGTCCCTCAAAATGCCAAACCGGTCAAATCCCGATGTCCATTAAGCATGTTTTGATTGGACCGTAATACTTACAGCCTTTTGAATAAAACTAGTTTTACTCCGTTGACACTCTTGAAATGTTTTTTTAAGCAAATAAACCCAAACATAACCATAGAAGTTGATGGCGCTAAGAAAAAAAAACATTGGGGTGCATTTTCCCTTCACTCGAACTAGGAAACCCAAACCTGTTCCTGCATGATAATGTCCCTGTGTACAATGTAGCACATCTATCCACAAGAGTGGAGCTTCTTATAACAGCAAATGGAGACAATGTGGAATTGGATGTTGAAAAAAGCCTAAATCTAATGGTGAGGTGTCCACAAACTTGTGTATGTATGTTTCAGTATTTGTTTATTTGTTGAGTTGTATTGATTTAATACCCACAACTTAATGAATGTAGCTGTAACAGACATGTCCTCAGTGCTTTAATGTTTGCATAACATTTTCCTGACATGACAGTTTTATTTGTGATATTTGAATGTCAGTTTTTTGTTTTGTTCATTCCGAATAAAAAATAAAGCACGGCAAACTCCATGTAACATAAACAGGAAATATCGCTTTAATGTCATGTTTTTATGGAGTTCTGGGTTTTACTTTAATGTGCTTTGTGTAGTAGGAAAGACTGTAAGTCGCATTTGTCTCGTTGCACATTCACAGTGCACAGCAAAAAGTTTGGAAATACCAAATCTATGTTTTTTGAGACACATGCATGTTTTTTTGTTTCTATGCAACAAACTCGGCAATTTAACTGTATGAAGATTTGCTTTGACCAACCAAATCTAAAAATGTACAGACTTTATTTTCTTTGTAAAAATACTCCCCTAGCATGAAGAACAGCTTTACACACATTCAGTATCCTGATGGTTCGTTTCTTCAAATGTTCAGTTGAATATTTTTTTGCCAAAGATGTTCTTTACTATTTGGGAGTTTTCTTTCTTGTGATCCAGTTCATTACAGAGCAGTTCGATAGGATTTAGGTGCAGCGACTGGGCAGGTAATTCTATTATAGATAACACTCCAGATGACCGTTTGCTCTTTAAATGACGCTTGCATAGTTTGGACGAACACCTCGGCTCATCATCTTGTGTGGTGAAGTCGGTTCTAATGAGCTGCAGTCCAGATGGAATTGCTTGGTGTTGAAGTATGAAATGGTTGCCATGTTGGTTCAGGATTTCTTTCACTTTCCGGAATGAGTCTCCAACCTTCCCTGCTCCGTTAAGCTTTCACCTCCATATATTTACCCTTTTAAGTTTTTCCCCTTAGAGCCAAAAATGCCCAATTTGGATTCATGTGTCTAAAAACTTTCGTGCAGTCATTCACTGTCCAATTCTTGTGAGTTTTTTGCATAAAAACAAAAGAAACGTTTCTCAAAAGCTTTAAAAGATTTGTGTTTCCAAACAAGTGCTGTATATACAGAGAACAAAAGACCTTCTGCTAATTAAAATATCACTACTGAGCTGTAATGAAAGCATAAGTGTGTAGAGGAAACATGAAGCTTTTGTCCACTCTTCTATTTTATTCCTTTTTTTCGACAGACTAAAGAAAAGTATGGCAAAGAGTGCAAGGTAAGATATGAATGGATTTAGTTTTACTGAGTTCATTTAATTTTTGCCTTTAATGATTCAACACATTCACGTGTGTCCTGCTCTGTCCCAGATCTGTGCCCGTCCCTTCACTGTGTTCCGCTGGTGTCCCGGTGTCAGGATGCGCTTTAAGAAGACGGAAGTGTGTCAGACCTGCAGTAAGATGAAAAACGTTTGTCAGACCTGCCTGCTGGATCTGGAATTTGGTACTGAACGTCTCTCTGTTTAGCTGATTCACGTTTATACGGTTTCTTACCGACGACACACACACATGCTCACTGTAATGAAGTGCCTTTAATCGCCTTTTATTTTAATTTTTCCATCAAACCCAATGTAGGTTTACCCATCCAGGTCAGAGACACAGGGCTGTCCGTTAAAGATGACATGCCGAGATCGGACGTCAACAAAGAGTACTACACCCAGAACATGGAGCGAGAGGTAACGATCTGGGCTATCAGTGTATAAATTATTGCTATTTATTGAAAACAATATTGAAGGAAGTCAGGTAGAGCTTTCTGACTGGAATGATCATTTGGAATAGGAATATATTTTCAGTTCATTACCCAGAAGTTGTTCCAATGCATATACACTGATCAGGCATAATGGTGTATTAAAGCTTAATGGCCACAATCAGACATAACATTATGACCACCTCTTTAATATTGTGTTGGTCTGCATTTTGGTGCCAAAACAGTCCTGACCTGTCGATCATAAACAGCAAAAACTTCTTCAGCAGTTTGAGCTACAGTTTCTCGTGTGTTGGATCGGACCACATGGACCAGCCTTTGCTCCCCACGTGCATCAATAAGCCTAGACCCTGAGGCCAGTTCACCACTGTTCCTTCCTTGGCGCACTTTTGATAGATTCTGACCACTGCAGACCAGGAACACCCCACAAGAGCTGCATCTTTGGAGATGCTCTGATGTCACTTTTTAAAAAAAAAAACTTGCTCAAATCCTTACGTTCACCCATTTTCCTTCTCCTAACACGTCAACTTTGAGGATAAAATGTTCATTTGCTGCTTAATTAATATATCCACCCACTAACAGGTGCCATGCAGAAAAGATAATCAGTATCATTCACTTACTGGTCCTGATGTGATGTCATAATGCTATGCCTGTTTGGTGTGTTTTACAGCACTTATAATTTTTGGTCTGTTCCAATGGGGATATGGATAAAGCAGCATCAGATAAAACATGATTACATTTTCACATGCGCAGACTGTAAACTATAAAACAACAAAAAAACCGCTGTTTCTAGATTGCCAACTCAGAAGGAACGCGGCCAGTAGGTGCGCTCGGTAAAGCCCCTGGATCCAGCGACATGCTCTTGAAGCTTGCTCGCACCACTCCTTACTACAAGAGGAACAGACCTCACATCTGCTCTTTCTGGGTGAAAGGAGAGTGCCGTAGGGGAGAAGAGTGTCCATACAGGTGAGTTACAGCTCTTTGTTGGAGTCGTTTATTTAAAATAACAATAAAAATTCCTCACAGCTGAACTGAATGTTGCTCCGATTGGGTTCGGTGTCACACTATAGGCACGAGAAGCCCACAGATCCCGACGACCCGTTGGCTGATCAGAACATTAAGGACCGCTACTACGGCATTAACGACCCGGTGGCTAATAAGCTGCTGAAGCGAGCCTCCACAATGCCAAGATTAGACCCACCTGAGGACAAGTCCATAACCACACTGTACATCGGAGGCCTGGCGGACACCATAACGGATTCCGAGCTCAGGTACGTGTGACGATTAATACGTAGCAATGCCGTTAACGCGTTCTTGGCTCTCTGTAACGTGGGTTCTGACTGGCTATTTTTTTTCTTCAGGAACCATTTTTACCAGTTTGGCGAGATCCGTACCATCACCGTAGTGCAGAGGCAGCAGTGCGCCTTCATCCAGTTCGCCACGCGTCAGGCTGCTGAGATGGCCGCGGAGAAATCCTTCAACAAGCTCATCATTCACGGCCATCGCCTCAATGTCAAGTGGGGCAGGTAAGTCACAGAGCGTTGTGTGTAAGAGGGTTTTTAAAGCTTTATTCATTTGTCGCCGAGCCGTAAAACGTAGATGAAGTAAGAGAGTTTGCATATGGGTGTGTAATGTTTCTCAGTAAAATAAAATCTAAATGAGACACAGTACAGAATTTACAACACTGAGTTGTCTTTAAGAGCAGTAACTTGGGCGAGTGTGCTGTTTGCTCATCACGTATTCTTGGAATGTGTTAGGTCCCAAGCAGCACGAGGAAAAGATGGAGAAAAGGAAGGAGTGACCGAGAGTGGAATTCGACTGGATCCTGTCCCTGGCCTCCCTGGAGGTATGTTTCGGGAAAAATTATTTAAAAAAAAAAAAAAAATGTGGTCCGTTTCGTTCATATGGTGTATGCAATAAAAAGTCATATTTATTGATTTTAAATTTGATATGAACATATGTAGCTGTCTTATTGTCCGTGGTGTCTGTGTGTGAGATTTGCTATAGTTTTTTTGCCATAATTGCAAAATATTTCAGACCCTTTCATCTGCATTTCAGAAAGTTTAAAAACTTTGTAGCACTTTTAGTGTTTTTTCGATCTCACAATGACTGTGCGATACGCCAAAATTTGCCACGTACATAGATTTGCCTGCAGCCACATACATACTGTATAATTTATACATGAGAGGCTTAAGTATTTTTAATGATAATCTGATGATAATTGAAAATAATATTGATTTAAATATTACATAAGTCATTTGTATATGCATAGAGCTGTTGCAATTTCCTTTCAAGCAGCGACTCTTTTTACTAAATAAATGATAGATTTTTTTTGTATGAATGTCGATCTGTTACGAATAAATCACTGCAATTTTCAACAGCATTGCCTCCACCACCCGTCTCCACCGATGACATCTCGGCCAACTATTTCAACTTGGCGCCTACCTCCGGTCCTGCAGTCATGAATTTAGGAATCCCCCCTCCCCCTGGAGTAGCCATGCCTCCTCCTCCAGGTATGTCCTGCTCACTCTTTGCACTTTCTGCATATTATGAAATAGGAGGTAACGTTTTGTTTATTTTATTGTTAATTTGTTTTTAAATGCCTGTATTCTCACACACACTTTACTGTTTCTGTAGGTTTTGCCCCCCCTATGTACCCCTCTATGGATCCTATGGCCCCGCCTATGCCACCCCCTATGGTCATGAGGCCTCCAGGCCAGGTGCATTATCCTTCCCAGGATCCTCTACGTATGGGGGCCCACGCCAGTCGCCACGGAGGCTCCTAGACTGGGAGAAAACTACCGTACTGAAGTGTATAGGTGTGAAGCAGACTTTTTTTTTTTTTTATTTGTTTGTTTGTTTTTGCCAATGCCCCTATTCTCCCCCAAAACACAATTTCTGGAGTCTTTTTATATCAGTAAACTTTAATGAACTTGTTGTGAATTTATTAGTGTTCCTGGTCTGATAGAAATAAATATTGGTCTAGCCAGATGAAGAGAATTGAACAGGTCTCATTGTGATGCTTTTAAATTTGGAAGTTGAGGTTTCAGAATGCAGAAAGGATCAACAATTTTTTTTGAAGAAGAAAGGTGTTTTTTGTTTTCCCTCTTTTTTTTCTTTTTTTTTTTTTTCACTGATCTGTGTATTGAGCAAAATAACTTGCAGTTACCAATAAATACCACACGAGGCCGTTGCTGACTGCTCATGTAGGCCTTGTTCCCAAGGAAACCATTTGAACCAGTAAATAAAACAGACATCACTTATCAAATATGCTTTGCTTATAATTGTTGTCTCCTTCCACTGTTAATTGTACTCTTTTTAATATTCATATCTGTGAATTTATATAATTTGTGCCTGCTGGCTCAGTTTGCAGTTTGGAATTAAATGCATGCTGATGGTGTGCATACAGCAAGTGTGTGTGTTACACACTCCAGCCTCTTGGTATGCGGTTGAAGTTGGGCCGAGTGCACATTCTCTCCCAGGTGAGGGTGGGCTCGGTGTAGGCCTGCATTAATTCAAAGCCAGGCAGGGGCAAGGTCCGGGTGCTTCCTGTTGTTCCTCCAAATGGCATCGGAGCTCTGTGAAAACAATGTGCTCTTATCAGGGTGCATTTCAAGTGTTTCTTTCATACAGAGAGTAATTTTCTATCACACCATGCCAGAACTTTAGTTGGGCTTTGAGGTTCTTCAGCATTTCTTATACCATGCATGTCTATCAGAATTTTGCACACCATGAGGACTTGCACCACATTTGTCAAATTAAAGTTTAGTCATGATTTGTGTGACTGTCTACCAGCAACAACTTTTTTTTAAATCCTATGGCTGTATGTCTTTAATAAATGTCTGATTTCTATTTTATAGCACATTTTTAATGTTTATCCAAAAGTATGTTCAGATAGTCAGATACTGATCTGGTGTCGGTGTTCATCCCAAAAGTGTTCAGTAAGGTTGAGGTCAGATTTCTATAGGAGATCTTACATGCCAAACCTTGTAAAGCACATCTCTATGTCGATGGCTTTGTGCACAGGGGCATTGCTGGTTTGGCTCTTGTAGAAAAGTTCATTTTACCGCATCCAAAGACATCCTACACAATTGTGTGTCTCTAGCTTTGTGGTTACAGTTTGGTTAGGAACCACATATGGCTGAAAAGCAGGGTGTCCAATACTTTTGTCCATATAGTGCATGTTTTTCCCTTTACAGAAGATTCCAGCCTACTAATCAACATCTATTTTTTTATGGCACAATATTTGATGTTCCTCTTTCAATCCTGCATCTGTCAATCAAGTTTCTGCTCATAATTAAAGCTCCAGCTCTGTACCTGCCAGGGTCTTTAAACATGGGTGAAAAACTAATTATAAATGGCTTATCAATTGCTTGTCAATTAAAAAAAAAAGCTTAAAATATTTCACTAGTATTTAGTGATCCTGGATATGTGCCAGTTTGCAGGTTGAGAAAGAACCATATATGGCTGGAAAAGTCAAGTAAAAATGGAATAAAAAGGTCTTTACATCATCGACATTATATAAAGCTAAATAATATCCAGTAAGCACATTCTCTGAACGTCTTTTCTCATTTATCACGGCAACCTCACCACCAGCTTCCTATTTTGAAGAGAGGAGACTCCCAAAACATGCACTTCACAATATCACTGATTACACAACTGATTACACAACTGATCTATCAAGCTCTTGTGTAATTTCTTACTAAAATACCTTTAGTTAGTACTCAATATAAGCCTTTCAGTTCTACTAACATCCGTCACAAATGCGATAGTCAGATCTGGATTCTCCTGGAGTCACCTGCACTGTGCTTTAATGGCTTTGAATCTATTCATCTTAAAAAAAATTACCATTCCATAATTTTGAAATCAATAAAATAGTTATTAATGTATATGAATTTGGTATTTTCATCATATTTGCTATGGTTCATGCTTTCAGCCGGTGGCAGCAGACTACAGGAAAGAAAGTGACCGACTTAAGGGGGGATTTTCCTCCTCCATTCGATCCTCTAATCTTTAAAACAGCTAGAACATCTATACATTTGATCAAAGTGCATAAAAGCTAAAAAAAAAAAAATAATAAATCCAGATTTATTTCATTGTAGGTTTTATTCAGGCCAAGGGGCTCCTGTGGCTCCAGAACACCCGATTTATATAGAAATATATAAACAATTGCCAGGCTGCCATACTGATTCAATGCCTGACACACACACACACACACACACACACGTGTCTGTGTGTATATATATATATATATATACACAGACAGAAGTATTATAAGGGCACTGCTTGAAAGGAAGAATCCTATTTCAGTAATACTGAAGTAATTTTTTGTCTACTTCCTAGTTTTAATGACTTTCAAATATACATGCAACTTTAACTACATTTCTGATTCAACAGATGTATTTTTTATTCCGCTATATTTCCTTTGACGATGAGCGTTATCTATTACATTTTGCCTGAGCAACAGCATTAATGGGGAATGATTTCATAAACAAAGGTTTTTTTTTTTTTTTTAACGCTAACCTGTTGAAGCATCTGTAATTAGCAGAGTCGGGTTTGTAAGGAGGTTCAGGCAGGCGGGAACTAATGACAGCCAGCAAGGTTTCATTGTCGCTCTGTTTCTCCCATGGTGAGCAGTAGGACTTGGGGATGATAGTAATATTGAACTTCTCAGGAGGAATCTCTTTCAGGGGTCCAGAATATCCTGCGTCAATAAGATTGTGTAAATCATCATTAGTGTTTTCTCGATACGTATTCATGCACAGAGTAAAACATGGGGCAGTTACCTGGTGCAAGAACATTTGGATTTCCCTTTTTGGCTACGGTGTGATGGAGTGTGGCTAGCAGGTTGTTTCTCTCTGGTGGGCTGACCTTTGGGCTGTTTTGAGCTCGATCTGTCAATCCTTCCGTAGCCTGATGACAAAGAGTCTCGCTTTGCTAAACAGGATATAAATCATGAGCATGACGTGACCATCCAAAGCTCACCTCCATCCACCTGCATAATGTATTCGGAATTGAATCTGTGCACTGCGAAGGCAGCGAGGAACCATATAATTTAACCGAATACGCGAGATTTCATTGTTTGTATTATATAAGTGTGTAATAACATTAACATAATGACAGAACGCCTACGTTGGCTTACATTGTCAGCCTGTTTTCCGGAACCTTCTAGCGTGAACTTTTCCACTCTCCTTTGTCTCTCTTGGAACATTCTGGACCCCCTGTTTGAGCGCAGGTTTAACTCCTCCATCATTACATCCTGCGGAACACTGATCTTCTTTCCCAGGTCTAGACAATCTGTCATGCACACACGTATGACAATTGAGAACACTGATTACAGTGCAAGGATTCGTATATAATTATATGGGCGCACTCTTTCTATATTAAACTTGTGCCCAAGTTGAACAAAGACAGACATTTTTTGTCACTTTCTCAAGCCAGAAAAACCTAAATGGCTATCTATTAGTGCAAGCTTTCGAGATTTGTTGTAAAATTGACATGATTGACTGGCAATTGATGAGCCATATAATTTGTTTTTCTCCGATTTTTCAAAGAGTTGGCTGGAATCTACTGTGAGGGCAAATACATACACCATAGGGACAAAAGTATTGGGACACCTGACTTTTCAGCCAAATATGGTTCTCCAAACTGTTATCACAAAGCTGGAGGCATTAGAATGTAGGATAGGATGTGTTTGATGTGCTAGCAATACATTTTTCTTTCACTTGAACTAGGAGATGCAAACCTGTTTTAGCATGACAAGGCTCCTGTACACAAAGCCACCTCCATAAAGAATATGCTTTACATGGGTTCGAGAGACCTGCTATAGAGATCGGTCCATCAACCCTATTATACACCTTGAATTTGGGATGAATTTGAAAGCTGGTAAAACCCCAGGACTCACCCTCTATTAGCACAAATCCCCACAAGCATCCTCTAAAATCAAGTGGAACACCTCAGAGGATTATTATAACTGCAAATTGGAGACTAAATGTGGAATGGGATGTTCAAAAAGCACATATGAATATAATACTCAGGTGTCCACAAGCATTTGTACATATAGTGTATCTAATTGCTATTAAAGTGTATGATGCATGGATAAGGAACGTAATATTAAGCGTTAAAGCTAGCTTGTTAACTAATAATCTTGCAAGCTTCTGGAGCCCTGAGACCATCTGGATAAGCTATCTAGCCAGTTCCCTTTTTTTCAGCATTACTTTAGCAGGATAGCCCACATTGTTAGTTACTTAAAAACAGAATAGAAACATAATATTTTCACCACATGGTAATTACTCAGTCTCAGTCACTAGTCCTAATGAATGATTACTATATTAGCAGTAATGTTATGAGTCACTGTGTTTTCTACTCATTCAATCGCTACTTATGTATGCATAGAGTGGTGTATAGATCATAGATCAATGTTACATTGTGCAGTATACAGTAAATTTATACACAATGATGCTTTTATGCCTTTATAACTAATGCTCTTTTTTGGACCATCCTTACCAAAGGAACAGTAAATGAGACGTGAAGGCTTGAAAGGAAATCCACCCACATGTAGAAACCGCAGTAGAAATATAAGAGCATATTATTTTTTCGGAGCTAAGCTATCTTCGCTCAAATACACAGGGTCTTAACAAGGGTTTACCAAATGTCAGTCCTTTCATACTTACAAGCTGTGTGAAGCTAATGAGAGTCAGGGAGGCATAAATCATTTTTTGGCCGTGTGTTCCATTTTTTTTGGTCAGCTTGCTTGTTTATTTGGCGTCACATCCCTATCAGCGAGGCAGCGATTTTATTGTCTGTGCTTCCTGAGGCAGACTTTGAATAATTCTGTTCTAATATTGGACACTGCCGCTGTTATCACACTGCAAATTGGCTACAACTCATTTGTCCTCTTTTACAGTCTATTAGTTGGTGGAAATTACTCGGGAAGCTTAAAAGTGTCTGAGTAGAACGCTATAAATAAACTAGATATTCACTCTTTTATCTGTACTTTATATAGTCCTAGATCTTTCAGATGCTACTTTGATGTTAATTATAACATTAAAGTTTTTCACCAGCTTATAAATATTCCTAAATGTACACTGATTATGGTCACATGTGGAGTAAATCACTATGCACCAGTTTGAGTGACCGAATGACTGAATCTTTAAATGCATACTTTTAAAGTGTGTTCTTAGTCTCTTCCGAGACGAAAGCTTTTAATCCCTTGCTGTGATATTGCATTACCGACAGGCATCCTGCTTCAGCCGTCCCACCAGACGGAATGCTGATGTAGTTTTATTGAGAGGAACTAATCAGAATGGACTCAATTGAAGTAGGTTTTGGAAACAGGTTTCTGGTTAATCACAATGCTTTTTTTAATTCAAAAACTAGAACCCCAAAGCGTTTTGTGTATATCTTACCTCCTCGTGCCTCTAAGCCCAGGGCCACGAACTGCTGTTGTCGCTCTTTAGCGAGATCGACAGGCATGATGATCTGAACCGTTGAGATACAAAGAACAGTTTTTTTTCTCATGAATCTCTAGAAATCCTGACAAACATCTTGTGAAGACTATACCAGCTTTACATGCTGTACCAAGCTTTTACGGGCTTACCAGTGTATGAAGAGAGTGTCTTTTCTCGTATACACCCAGGACTGAATCAATCTGACCCTAAGTCCCAAGGAGTCAAACTCTTATATTTACCAGGGTTAGAAATGGACCCTAAAGTTTCTCTCTGGTTAGATCACGGGCTTATTATAGAGAAGTTGGAGCAAGAGCTAATGTACTACGATTAGCATGAATGTTTTTCTATATCCCCACTAATAAAAACATGATCCTTAGACACGCTCACAGATGGTCCTGTGAATTTGAGAGGCAGCTCTGTACTCTGAGTCATTCCCAAGTCTGTCATTCTCGGAGTTCTTAATCATGCCTGAGGAGGGTCCCTGTGGAAATAAATTCAAGAAGCGAGAAATCCTAGTAGCACACACCTTTTATACTGAATTCTTTAACTTTTGCAAAGGTTTTGGCTGAGGTCATCATTTGTGCGTGAAGAAAGACAGAAAATGTAAACTATGTTGTCAAATTTTTTTCCCTTTCACTCATTTTTTAACTCCTAACTTCGGAAAACAACGCATTGCTTCCATAATATCAGCAAGTCTTGCTAAATTTAACCAAACATCATAATATAAACAGATATATCCCATTTAGCTGCCACTTAAATAATAGCAATACAAATATAAATACAAATTATAACCAAGTTTTCATTGAAAGACAGATAATTTGACATATAAGTCAGAATCTCAGTTGTAAAACAGTTAAGCTAATGTTAGTATAGCTAGCATAGCCACTACACTTTGCTAGCATTACACTGAGCTGCCTAGTGTCTTGAAAAAGCTGTGGAAATTAAATGATTTCTTTAATAAACACATTTTTATAAGATTATCTTCTGTGTATATATATATATATATACAGACGTATACAACTTTTATGATATGTATATTTGTCAATAAAGAAGTAAAAACAGCAGTAGTTAAAACTGTAAAGCTGTACCAGTTGTTTTATAGTGATATACTGTTATATGGTTAAGTATGTATTTCTTCTAAAATAGTCAGCACTCTATTAAATGAAAGTTTTACCACTAGACATGACATTACTGTAAAAAAAAACGACACAATTAATACACCAGATATGAAATGCAATAAAGATTTCTGAAGTTTTTTTCAAACAGAAGTTAATTAGTGAGGAAAACAAACAAAATTCTTCCAGTTAATCCCAATGTACTGTTTGGAAAAAAGTGTATTTCCTAGAGTATTTTCAGTATAGACCAAAGTTAGTGGAAACCTAACACACCAAACGTTTGTGATCGTGTGGGATTCTTGAACATCTCATTTCACATTGAGTGCCAATTTGCTGTTAGAATAAACTCCACTCTTCTGGAAGATGTTCAATTCATCGCAAAGATGTTCAAAAGTGTTTCGATCAAAGCTCTTTTGCTTGCTACTCAGGGTCTTCCACTCCAATCCATGTAAAATGTACAGTTTGTTCATGAAGCTGGATTTGTGCACAGGGGCTTTGTCATGCAGGGGGGAATTTAATGTCAAACCAAAACACACTATACAAATTTGAGCCTCCAACTTTGTGGTAACAGTTTGAGGAAGAACCACATATGGCTGGAAAAGTCAGGTGTCCCAATACCTTTGTCAGTATAGTATATGTACTGACTAGCACAAATATCCAATCAGCAGGTGGAACAGAGAGGTCAGGGGAGGAATGGCCAGATTGGTTCAACCAGGATGAGAAAAAAGCATCAAAAAATGCACAAAATTCTAACTTTAAGGTGGATTTGATACAGCAGCAAAAAAACCCACACAGGTTCCACTCTTATCATCCACATCATCCATTATCATTCTTGTTTTTCCAATAATATTTTCCCTATTATGATATTTCTTGTAACATTGCTCTAAATGAAATGATCTTTTTTGCTACATTATTGGTTGATTGTATAGATATACAGAGAGTTAACTGACAGAAAATGCTTTAATGACATAATTGAGGCTCACAGGTTACTGGAAAAGGTACAGAAGACCAAGAACACACAATATATAAATATAACTGAGCGAACAAGAGTTCAGGTCAGGAAAGAAGCTTCTCTGTTTGAGATTGTTCCTCCAACACGCCGCTCCACAACCAACTATCTACAAATCTATAAATTGTTTTCACCAGTGAATGCCTCATATGGACGCATGACTCATCCGTTTCTAGGATGCAACTCTGTTTGTATCATTATATGCAGCTAGAATGCAAAAACAGTATCCATAATAGAAGAAGAATACCATTTTAACTATCGCAGCCTTTTTCCACATTTTGCTTGTCTTTAGCTTGTCCACTGTATATAGAGCCACTGGTCAGATCCTGTATATCAAACAGCAGAAGTCTTCCTGATATCAGTGATTATACATTTAATTTATATAACTTATAAAATATATTCAAAATACTAGTATTGAAGTATTTACTTCTTCTTATTTACAATATTGTTGCTGATCCAGTTCATTCCATCCTGAGAGGGAGTAGAATTGAAAGAACACACACACACACACACACACACACACACACACACACACACACACACACACACACACACACACGAATGAATGCTGTTTTGGAGCATATAAAAAACAAAGCTTAGATATTAAAGTTATATATATATAGCCTGGACAATGTTATATTATACTATAATGGTAAATGTCAGTTGTTCTGCACTGTTCTGACACCTCTTCTTTTGTTTTGCTCTAGTCTTTTGTTAATCCGTATAGACTCACCTGAACTCCTTCACCTGAAATAGCTGAACAGGCCTGGATCTGCCACTCTCGATCCCGGTATGTGTGCAGGTTGAGGCCCTCTGCAATCTCGCTGGTTGGAGAAGCTGTGGTCAGATCCTGCTTGTTGGCAAAAATGAGAACAGGCACTCCCTTAAGATTCTCCTCATCGATCAGTTCTGAGAGCTCCTACATGAACAGGAAGTATAAAAAAAAAAAATTGCTGGTGAATTGTGAATCATGAGGAAGACCAATGAACATCTTTAGATGGAATGGTGCCCTGCTTCAGTTGAATAGGTGTCATATAGAGTTAAACAGAGTTAAATTCGCTCATTAACAATCAGGTATGGACACACCAGAACCAAACGGTCAATTCTGGAAGTATTTCAAAGTTACAAAAATGTAAAATGATAATTGCACTCACCTGGTGTTTCAAAATTTTGACAGGCAACAAGTCCAGACTGGTTGTAGTCAACGTTTACTAATGTTTTACATAGTAAACTAAAAATAACTTATTAAAGCTTGTAAAAACTTAATTCAAGCATCTGTTTTGAAATTGTTTTAAATTCCTTACGTCATGCAACCATTATAAAGTGTTTTAAATATTATATTTTAGAAAAGATTTTCAGTGAATATTTTTTGATTTTCTTTACATTTTGGTAAAAAATTTTCAAGTATTTGGGTTTTTCCGTTAGAAGGTTTTTACTTTTTTTTTTATACTTTTTTTCATGTATTCCAACACATGAATAATCCATTTATTCTTTTACTGTAAGTGATATCAAGACAAAGTAAAACCTTCGATAAAACCATCTGTTGGATGAGTAACTAATAAATGGCTGCACTTTGTTGTTAAAACCATAGACAGCTGTCCATGCAAAATTTATTAGGCACCATATGAAATATCTCCTGGTTTCATCTCCTATAGCATCTGAAGCTTGTTTACTTGGACAGCTGATAAGGAATTTTGTCCAAACTCTCCTGGGAACATTTCGTACTGTGCTTCATTTTTACAAAATCCGTTTCATATATAATGTATATCCACTGGTTGTTCTCACCAGGCCCGTTTCTTCAAACCTCTTCTTGTCTGCGCTGTCGATGACATAGATCTGTTGGGGGAAAAAAAATCAAGTTATATTAATTCATTCTGAGTTTTATATGTTCTTTAGACCAACATTGTGTGATGTTCTACATCACTGTGATTTCTGCCATCAGGGTTTATAAAGTGTACACAATATGGGCAAAGGTTGATGCTGAGCATCAGAATGGTATGTGCTTTTTGAACATTTCATTCCACATTTAGTCCCCATTTAGTTGTAGCATCATGATTTTCTTCAGCAGGCACTGAGAATGCGCTCAGGTTTGTGGGAAGGATTCTACAACTCCAATTCCTAAAACATTGGCACACTGTGTGTAATGTAAAATGAAATAAATGTAAATAAAAAAGACACCTATTGCACAACATTCCACAAAACTTACAGATGGAAGACGTGATACTACACAGTGTTACACAGTGTTTTGGAGACCTGCTGCAGCCACTAAAATTCATTTTCCTTAAAATTATATATATTCTTAGTTTAAACATTAAATTTTTTTTGTTTCATTGTGAATAAAATATGGAATTATGAGATTTGTAAATCATTGCATTCTGTTTTTATTTACATTTTACACTATGTCCCAACTTTTTTGAATTGGGGTTGTAGGATACAAAGCAATCTCAAAACTTGGTCCAGTGTGCAAAAAAGTTGATCTAGTGGGTGTGAACTTGTTCGTTTCATCAACTTCATTACAACTTGGTGTAGTGCCACTGGGTCTGAAATATTTTTGTGAGATCTAATATCTTAGATGAGATCTTTTGTGAAGTTTTGAATATTCATGATCATCCTCTGAGATACATGCTTTCATAAACTTTCAACATACCAACAAATCTGTGTTCTCCAGATACTTTTTCCAGAATGAACGGATCTTCCTCTGCCCCCCAATGTCCCAGACGTTCAGTTTCATTCCATGACAGGTTACACTCTTAATGTTGAAGCCCTAGAGTGTTATACAACAGAACAATAGACAGTCACATGTAGCGCTACCTATAATTAGCTGACCCTGCTAGCCAGACGAGCATCAGTTTATGGTGAAGTAATCTTCAAATAGAGGATTAAAGTCACTGCTCGATCCACTGTCCTTAAAATCAGGTCTCGTGTGTGGTAACAAAAGCCATAAATATACAGCTGGACTCCATGGCATTTAAATGTACAAACTGTTTAAGTAATAAAGTTCCATTTAGCATGGCTAGCCCATTAATATTACAAGCCTTAAGGAAGTTATTAAGAAGGTCAGCTAAATATGGCTTTGCTGACTCTACTTTGGTCCAGAACATGACCAAAATAGACCTCATGGCCTGTCATCAGCATGACTTCGCTACAGCGGATACATAGAGCTTCAAGATGGGATCAGAAGATATTCAGTGCCTTTACTTTAATTTCTTGGACATTTTATCCAATCTGGTAGAACAAAAGCCTTTCTTTCAGTGCCAGTCTCGCCATCGTTGTTAAAGAAATTTGTGCTGCAAGGGCAATATGCTGCCTTCATGTTCTCTATAGGTAGCAGTTGGCTGCCCATCAGGATGCCGAATATGAGTGTTTTGAAGTCTTGCCTGTTCTGCTCTGTGTATAATTCGATTACGAATGTAATTCCTGTCATGTGAATAAAGTCTCTCAAGTCAGGGTAACTTGTGTATTCTTTTTTAAGAGCTTGACTCATTTTACCCCTGACTGTCATTCCAGTAAACTGAATTTAAGCTAAAACTGTAGGCAAACTGAATATCACTCTAACAGGCTGTAATATGAACAAGTTGTTTTTTTATAAAGACATAAACCAACATGTATTATGCACAAGGATGCTTTATTTGAGAAATAAATACATTTGCAAGGGAAATGCTTCGAATATTTGAAATATTTCTCCTACATGAGATATAAAACAGATCAATTATTAAGTTTGCTAACAAATCAATAAAACCTTAAAAAAGATCTGCCAAAAGAACAAGACTACTTTTGGGTAGTAGAAAATCATTTTTATTCATCTAATTTACTCTATTCTAATAAAAAATATCTTATAATATTGGTGTTTTATAATTAGATACTCCATATGGACAAAAATACAGAGACACCTGACTTTTCCAACCATTTGTGGTTCTTCCCCAAACTTTTACAGCAAAGTTGGAGCAACACGACTGCATAGGATGTCTTTGGATGTGGAAGCATGAACTTTTCCCTTCATTTGAACAAACCAAACCTGTTCCAGAATGACAATGCCCCAGTTCACAAAAACCAGCTCCATGACGATATGCTTTACATTGGTTGGAGGGGAAGATGTCCTGCTATAGAGCTCTTACCTCAACTCTAATGAAGACCTTTGGGATGAATTGAAACACTGTCTGCAACCCAGACCTCCTCACCTACACCAGTACCTGACTTTTGTGAATTTGCTGAATGGACTCTATAGTTGAGACAAACACTCCAAAATAATTCCTAGTGGAACATCTTTTCAAAAGAGTGGAAGTTATTATAACAACAATTTGGGACTAAATGAAAAATTGGATGTTCGAAGAGCACAATCTTACAGCCAGGTGTCCATGAACATTTGTCCATATAGTATAAAAATTCCTCACTAACATTGGTATCTCATTGTTTTCTCTCATTTAGATACACATAAATATATATTTTTTCATATACAGTACAGACAAAAAGTTTGGACACACCTTCTCATTCAAAGAGTTTTCTTTATTTTCATGACTATGAAAATTGTAGAGTCACACTGAAGGCATCAAGGGCTATTTGACCAAGAAGGAGAGTGATGGGGTGCTGCGCCAGATGACCTGGCCTCCACAGTCACCGGACCTGAACCCAATCGAGATGGTTTAGGGGTGAGCTGGACCGCAGAGTGAAGGCAAAAGGGCCAACAAGTGCCAAGCATCTCTCGGGGAACTCCTTCAAGACTGTTGGAAGACCATTTCAGGTGACTACCTCTTGAAGCTCATCAAGAGAATGCCAAGAGTGTGCAAAGCAGTAATCAAAGCAAAAGGTGGCTACTTTGAAGAACCTAGAATATGACATTTTTCAGTTGTTTCACACTTTTTTGTTATGTATATAATTCCATATATAATTCCACATGTGTTAATTCATAGTTTTGATGCCTTCAGTGTGAATCTACAATTTTCATAGTCATGAAAATAAAGAAAACTCTTTGAATGAGAAGGTGTGTCCAAACTTTTGGTCTGTACTGTACATTATACCCCATACTTTTCTGCCAGTACAGTAAATTATAAAACATGAGTTTAAAAACATTTGGGTTTCACTTGTGCTGTATCTCTTAATTTGATTAGGCTGAAGTTTCACCTCTTTCATAATGTCTCTCAATTAAATAAAGTGTACTAGGATTTTGAGCACTATGTATTTTAAATCAATGCTCTAAAAAATGTTTATTTTTCACGGTTTGTGAGTGCAACCACAGTATACCTGAGTTGGTGTAACTGTATTTACATCTTCAGATGCGAGCTGTTTCAGTAGCGTGGTTTTCCCAGCGTTATCCAGACCGAGAAGGACGATCCGAAGCTCCTTTTCTGTCGTTCCCTTTAGTTTCTCAATGACGGAAAACAAACCCTGGGACAGACAATGCAGTTAAGGGGTTTAACAAATGCAGTAGAAAATTGAGCTGCTGAGTAAATCTGCTCACCTCTGCTTCAGATGTCTATGGATGAAATGTTTGAAACTGTGAATCAGAATTTAAATTAGATTTTGGCACAAAACAATTACCCTGTCTCTGGAATTTTTCTAACCTTGAATGCAATTGACTATGAAATCAACATTCAATGATTGTTGTTACAAATGCAACTAAACCCATAAAAGTTCTACATTTAGCTTTAGATGAAACATAAAACAAACCTAGATTACATAATGCAAAAATGCTGACCTCAGAAGTCATTCTTCGAACCAATTGGCGCTCAATAACTTAATGTTGATACCAGTTAGGATACAGTGCGGAAATAATTAAATTCCTTATATCTACCCATCTGTGAAAATAATTATGGACTTCCTATCACAATCTTGAGTCCCAGAGGATTATCACTTACTGAACCATGTGCTCCTTGTTAAGAGCAGACCCTCAGATTTAAGCATACATACCTTTTGGATTTCACCCATTTTGATGTAACTACGCTGGCAGGAAAGACAGAAGGAGGGCAAATAACCTACATGCTATGTAACAAGGTGAGTACAAATCCACTGTGTTCAGGTGTGGCTCTTCTCCGTTATCAAGTTCTCCTCACAAGATATTAGTTCTCTAGAAACTTTATTTCACAAAAGAACGACTAGGAGAGAAAAGGGACATGGACTGGATTAGTAGTCTACGGTTAGCAGCAACCTCTACACCTTCTTCTGTTCCTTTCACCTCCCCCAGGCTATTCTGCTGCTTTAAAGACTTACCTGGATTATCCCCTCTCAACCACCTGCCTCATAACAGCCTTGAGACTCTACTCTCTCAGTCTTGCTTTATGTTTCTACGTCTGGCTCTCAACTTCAACAAAACCATTCATCCTTTTCACAAATCCATCTTTCTGACGCCCTCTCTTGTTTCTTCATCTCCTGGCTCGGTGGGTTGACATCAGTTGTTTGTCATGTCATGCTTTTTGACTTATTAGATAAACAATTTGTCTTTGTGGTAGTACTGCTCCTGTTCAGCAGAGGGCAATAGTGTCCGATTTGAAAATCAAGGAATTTCCTGTCTTAGAAAAGAGAGGCTTTTGTTTAAGAGAAGTCACAAATATGTCCTTTTTTATGTTTATTCCTGCAATTGTATTTATTATATGTTCAACAAGTTCATAGCAAAGTCGCCTGATTAGCCCTTACATCAAAATGCCAACAGATTGGGCTAATACTGTTGGGTAGAATGATAATTCACTATATATAAAATATGAGAAAATGATTCACAAGCAGCTTTGCACTGTTTAATATACAGTATGTGAGAAATTGAATACCAAATATCAAATCTCAATGACTGATTGATTGATTATCTGATGCATTATGGTGTACAATATATAGATTTCTAACCAAATTAGCTACTAGAATCATCTTTGTTACATGGCAGCCATGTGTACTTTTAATTGTATCATAACCATAACCAAAAAAAAATAGCTAAGTACATAACTAGCTGAACTTAAGAACTTGGGCATCTATTGGTGTTTAGCTGCTGGACTGTTGCCTTGAGGGTTACACATAGCTGCAGATCTTCACAGTAGCACACCTTACTAATGATTGCTGTTGAGAAATCTGTTGAAATCTGTGTAAAGTACTATACTGTGAAACAGAAAGAAGTACCTGGAATTTTTTGGTCGACAACGTGGAAGGAAAGTACGAAAATATTTGTTTAAACTTTGCCATTTTCACACTCTAGGTATATGAGGTATCGCATTTTACTAAAAGAATCAAAAGCTAGAAAAAGGTCTTTTTAATTAAAAATAAAAATACTTTTGCTGTGCCTTTAAATCTAGAGTCTTGTTCTTTTGTGTGGCGCTCTAGGGCAAGGTTATAAAAATCAAACCCTGCCTGGGCCATTTTTAAGACCCATAAAAAAAGCTAATCTTTGCATCCTTAGATTGGTCAATTTTCTGTTATTATTCTTTGCAAATCCTCTCAAGCTGGGTCAGGTTTGGATGAGGATTGTTGGTGAAAAGCCATTTTCAGGTTTCTCTAAAGCTTTTAGTTATGAGGCCTTCTATAGAGAGGTGTGTGCCTTTCCAAATTATGTCCATTCAATAAACCTTTCCACAGGTAGGCTCCAATCAAGGTGTAGAAACATCTTAACAACGATCATGAGAAATGGGAGACATGTGAGATAAATTCCAAGTGTTTCTGCAAAGAGTCAGTGATATTTCAACTCTTTTAATTAAAAAAATTAACAAACATTCAAGAATTCTGTTCTCACTTTAACATTATGGCATACTGAGTGTAAATTAATGAAAAAAAAAATGAAATGAAACGATTATAGTATCAACAATAAAGTGAAATGGGGTCTGAATACTTTCTGAATGTACTTCATTATATAAATATGGAGAAAGAAAGATTTATGAAAAACTCACAAAAACTCATTAAATAACATCCTTCCTTCCTTTTTGTAGTCACGCCACTCTCTTGTCTTCATGCTTCATACATTTTTTTTCCTAGTCTCTGGCACTGACTAATACATTTTAGGATTTGAAGTTAATTAAAGAATCACACATATTCCTGAATATGTCTGAATATCTGGTGTGAAATCTGTTGCTGGTCTGGTGTGAGTTTTGAGTGGTAGATACTATTATCTGTTTCAATATTCGTATTTTTTCACACAGGTGCAAGGATATGAAACTATACCTGTGTGGGAACTGTGCTCTATTAGAAACCTGTAAAGATCCTGTTTGTAAAACCGAACAACACAGAGTTTAACCATTTTAAAAAGTAAGAAATCCTTGGGGAAGCCCTTTTAGGAGTACCCCATTAGTTCTCTAGCCTGCCATGTCATTGTGTAACAGGGTTGTGCTGTGGAGCTTCAGAATTTAATTAAACCTTACAAAAAGATGTAAAATTGACAAATCTTCCAAATACCAAGGCTGGAAAAATCTCCACCAAGGTCACTGATTAAGCTATATTACTGATTTCCTTAAATTCATCTCGTGGCTCTGGAAAGCATTCATGAGAGCCGGTTGCGATATTAGATGGAATAATTTAATAGGCAGTATAATGTGATGCTATTGCTATCACACACACACACACACACACACACACACACACACACACACACACACACTGACAGACACACAAAAACAAGACAGATTAAAGTTAACTACAGAAGGCAGCTGGATGTGTGCTTTCTGCCATATATGTATATTTAATTACAACCAGGCAACATACATATATGAAATGCAACAACAAAAAACAACCAAAAATGGTCAAAAACACCACATTCAGGGTATATTTCTCAGTCTGAAGAGAAAATCCGACAAGGATTTTGACCTGAAAAAATCTTTAACACTCTGTTGTTACTCATATCATCACTCTGATTTTTTTTTGTAAAAAAAAAAAACATACCACACAAATTCAGTCAGAAATGTTGTGTTCAAATTGGCAGGCACTAGTTTATATAACCCTTATCATCATATCCGATCACAGAAATACAACCACGCCTAAAGGTTGTTTTTGAACAAGCTAGATCTTTATAGTGTTCGCCTTCAGAGATATGAATATATATATATATATATATATATATATATATATATATATATATATATATATATATATATAAATGTAATATATAAATATATAATAATATAAAAATGCTGTGGATGCTGTGCTTCCAAATCAAATTCTGAATTTTGAAATTCTCTTCTCCTTAAAATATAATGTAAAAAACTATGCAAGGAGACTAAATGAAAATAAAATCCAGATAATCTAAAATGACTTTACTTGCACAGACCCAAAGGCCCTCAGTAGTTCCGTCCAGTCAAAGTACAGTAAATATATTGTCCCTGTTAATTAAGGAAATTAATTTGAGACACATTAATTACAGTATAACCCCAACCCTTACCTTAATTCTAACCCCAACTGTATATTTTCTGCATTATTCTCTAAAAAAAATGAAGAATAGTTTGTGTCATAAAGGTGGTCATAATTTGAAAGTGCTTAAATATGCATGTTTTTTCCTTCTGCACAAGGCAGCATTCAGACACGTTCACACAATCTAACAGGCAAAATGAAAGCAAACATGACAGAAATAATACAATGTGTTTTTTTTTTTTTTTTTTTGTGGGGCTCAATAATGTAGAATCAACAAAAACACACAATTCAGCTCAGTTTTACAAATGTCACTGCCAGCAAGCAGTTCCCAACTGATTTAATTCCTTCCTTAAGAACTCTCCTCAAATCTGAAATGGTGAAAATGCTCATTATTCTGTAGTTTTATGCCTGTTGCTAAAGCATACTATATGGTAAAAGTTTGTGGACACCTGACAATAAGATTGGAATGCTGTTATAATAACCTCCACTCTTCTGGGAAGATATTCCCACAAAGATGTTAGTAAAATTATGTACCAATGTAGGTGATGTGAGAAGGCCTGGGGTGCAGTCAGCATGAAAAGTTCATCCCGAATAGAGGGATAGTGTTCAATATTGCTGAGGTCAGAGCTTTATAGCAGGCCATTTAAGAAAAGCATATCTTCATGGAGCTGGCTTGGTGCACAGGATGTGGGAACTCAGAGCCCATCTCTGAGTGGACACATTCACCAGGTGGTTTTGGATTCTGTTCTTTTGTAGCTCAAAGTGCTATTTACATGACTATATGATAAACTATTAACTATTTCCACAAATACATAAATTATAACTACTAAATAAAGAAGCTTTTTAGACATGGATGAGAAGAAGAAAACTTCTACTATATTGCATTCAGTAAATCAGCACATTTCAAAGAGTTCTGAGCCTTCATCCCGAAGGTGTTCAATAGGGTTGAGGTTAGAGCTCAATAGCAGGCCACTCAGGATCTTCCTCTCAAACCCATGTAAAGCATATCTTCATAAAGCTGGCTTTGTGCGCAGGGGCATTGTCATGCTGGAACAGGTGTTAGTCTACCAGTTCAAGTCATCCAAAGTCATTATATACAATTGTGTGCCTCCTTTGTAACTTTGTTGAAGAACCATATATTGCTGGAAAGGTCCCAATACTTTTGTAAATCAAATGTTTGAATTTTGTAAATCGCATGCAGGAAAAAAATAGTCCTAGTACTATTAAATAAAAAGGTGTTTAAAGTGTAATTATTATGTAATATTACATATTGTTGTTCAATCTGAAGAGATCTTTTCCAAACAACTGCATCAGGAGCCTTTGTGCCACAGCCACAGCCACGGCCATGGCGCCAGCATCATTGATTACCATATTTGCTCTCAAAAAAAAATGCACAGTAAAGCAAATGCTTGCGTTACCATCCAACCTCGGTGTACTAACTAAAACACAAAATGGCATGGCAAACTGGTTTAATGCTTCACACATGGCCCAATGCACATGATCATCAGGAAACAGGTGTTAGGCTCAGGACACAGAAACTGAGGTGAGAAGAATCCGGCTGCCTCTGGTTGGTTGGCCGGTCCTAACTTGCGGAGGCTGGTTCAGCTCCATGGTGCATAAATAGAAATGCATTCATGTGTTGTAAAGGTATTACACTCTACTTTCTATGCTCAGGGCTTATCTATCTCATAGTTTGACCTCTTCAGAGATATTTGAAGCTTTTTACATGACACCTATAACAGTGTTCAAGGTTTCTATATGATGAATGCAATAATCTGAATTCTCAGCTATGGTTTTCAGAAGTATGTGAAGTGAAAGCCACAATGTCTGACAGAGAGAATCGCGTGTGCTTAATAACATGTCCATGACTGGCGTTGACAGAATCACTTGCTTGCAATGTCTGCAAGGTTTCTCAGGTCACCAGTTGCATGATCAGTATGTTTTCCCACTGAGTGACTTTTATACCCAGCCAAGCTGTGTTTTACAACAGGTCTGGTGTTTACACAGTGATATGCAGCTCATGTGAGCTCAGGAACTTGCCATACCTCTCTCTTGGGCTTCAGCAGAACACCAGCCTACTCCGCCAGCATGGACGCATCTGTCTCCTTCTACCACAGACAAAACTTTGCTCCATTTTCCAAAGATAAGGTATGCGTTTTCTTATTGCTATAACTACATATTTATTGATATTCTGAGGGTTGATATGACTGAGATTGTTCCATGCTGGCATGACACTGAAGGATAAGGGGTTAATCGATTTGAGCTGGGTCTCTGCATCTCATAATCATTTTGAAACAGTAACATTGATGTTCCTGTTAGATCTTATCACAGCACTGTTGAATTCTCAAATGTGTTTGTTGTAGTTCTGATTAAAGTTTCTATAGTTACAGCTTAAACATCTTGACTTGTATGGCAAATGCTCTACATACCCTAATCTGAGGCTGATAATAAATGGATTTGGTATGGTCCAGCTTTCTGTAATAATGGAAGGAGTCTCTGGTGTTACCTCCGATTGCATGTAAGCACCCTACTAGTGAATATCCAAGAAGATCCAGGAGTTTCTAAACATACTCAAACCATCCCACACCATGCCCTGATCGATGCCATGTAACTGAGATCACATGATTTCCCCTCAATATAATGACTAAACCATAACTGAAACTCTTGAATAATTGTATGAATGAACAGGGGTGTTCCTGTTAAAGTGGCTGGTAAATGTGTTTCATGCCAATGCACATACATTTGCCTACAAATCTTAGATATTCAACCTTCTTGTTTAATGAAGCTCATTAACAAGTCACTGATGTTCCTTTAGGGTTAAAAAGAGGTTGTTTTTCGCATTGAGCAAAATTTCAGTGCATGATTTCTTAATAAATTCATGATATTTATTTCTGAGAATTCCTCCCCACAGAAAGCCATGCCTTTCCAAGAATTTACCAGAGGGTTGTCTCATTTTGGCCTGCGAGCTTCTCTACGCAGACGTCTGGGGAGACACAACACGCTGACCCCGAGCAGGCCTCTCATCCTGACTAAGGTAAAAAAGCCGTCATGTAAACCTTCATCTCTTCTGTTGGTTGTTTTCAGCTTGATAAGCATGTTGTAGTAATTCTCATAACATTCCAAAACATCGTAACATTAGGATGAAATCACAATGCCTTTTTTTGACCATATTGTACTGCAATGCAGCCTTTTTTTATTAGTGCTGTTCGTATGTCTTGAAAAAATTACACCAGAATCTGGAAATCGTTTGATGCTTTGTAATAGTTAAGTGCTTACTATGTTTAATGTAAGACACTTTTTCTTCACGTTTTCTTTATAACAATGATTAGCGCTCGTTTTTTCACAGCGTTTTTTTTTGTCTCTGAAGTACACACACTTCCTCCTGTGGCATGTTGCTATAGCAAGACTTCCTGGTCTACTAGGAAGTTTCATTTTCAACTTTTCATTTGTCATAGGCAGCAGACATATATCAGAGACAGCTCATGTTTTTGTAAAGTACCTAAAGCTCTTCTCGTACAAAGACTATGTCTCTAAAACTAGGTGATTCCGGCACAGCTGATGGACTTCAGGTAGGATTTTAGAGGTCTCATTTGTTTCTGCGTGTTCATCGCTTTCAGATCGGAGAATATTATTGTAACCAGTCAGTGCGAAAATCAGCCCAGAAGAACAATTATTTGCATGAAAGGAACTAGATTAGTTAGAAATGAGGAACGGTACTGATCGGGAGCGCAGTTTAATCACTGGATAATATATTTCCATATATTTTACATATTTTCCAAGAAGAAGTAGCTTTACCGGGATGGAATTTTCAACAATTTGGCTGACTTTTTCTTCCCTCAGCTTTTTACCTTTTGTCTGGAACATCAATGTGCAACTATAGGGATATTGAAAGCTGATAAACGTTTATTTCAAATTATATACAGGTCACATGAAAGTTATTTTTACATTTATGGAATTTGGCAGAAACCCTCATCCAGAGCAACTTACAGTTCTCTCAGTTATACAGCTAAGCAAATAAGAGTTTAGGGCCTTGCCTTCAGGGCCCAGCAATGGCAGCTTGGTGGGGCAGGGGGTTGAACCCATGACCTTCTGATCAGAAGCTCTACATCTTATCCACTGAGCTACCGCTTATAGCTACCCCTATACTTATTTTATTTTTTTTGTTGCATTTTGAAACAATGGACACTTTTCACTTTGCTTTAAAAAAATAAAGCCTATATTTCAAAACTGCAGGTTACAGTTATGATACAAAAAACAAAAACAAAAAAATAACCAGAACCTGAGATACAAAACTCAAACATCTTAATTTAGGAAACACATATTTTAAGTAAATCAGGCCAAAGGTGGAGAATTTGGGATTCCCAGGGAAATGTTTATGCTTTCAGAATTCGAACAAAATAATTTGATGTTCTACTCTAAACTGCAAGTTTTCTATAACAATTTTCAACAATTGATACCCAGGAAAACAATTTCAGGTCCATTCTAGCTAACCATGCCGCATCCATAACTAGTAAAGTGTGGTAATGATGTAAAATTATGTAATTTCCCACATTTACAGGATCGACGTGCAAAGTGGAAATTGAAGTGTTTGTTGTGTGAGCAAGGAGCATCCAAACGACATTTATACAACAACTTGGGTTGTAAAAATTTTTATTTAAAATTGCAGTACAACAGCAATAAGACTAGAGTGAGTCATGTTAGCAACACGCTAGCTAGCTAATGTTAATGATAACCTTTTCGAAACAGTTACAAGTTTTTCAACGTTATATATTCAGCTAAACACTAGGTATATAAATTCACAGATCTAGAGCCAATACTGCTATAACATAAAAAAAGCCATGGCAATTTGGTTCAAATTCATGAACAGGGAGGAAAGAAGTAGTTGAGACGATTTTAAGCTGACGAGTTGGAATTTAAAGACTTATTGTTTGTAGCCTGGAATTACAAGTTCCAACTTCTTTTAAAATTAAGCTTTAAGTGACAGTGAAGTAAGTCTGCTGGACATATAATTAGGAGCTGAAGTTTCTTGTTACATTGGAATCGATTTTGAAACACTTACCTCATGATTCATATTTATTTTTTTTAAATCCATTAACTCTAAACCATGTAATGAGACGTGAGTGTGGTCCGAGTGAACTATGATTTGCTGAATGCTTGATGAGTTTTTGTGTTTATATTTTCTCTATTAAAATCCACAATGCTTCATCTTTAGATTAATTTCCATAAAGTTTTTGGAGATTTAAATTTATAAATATGTAATCCATAATATCTTAAAGCTAAGACCAAGACAAAATGAGAAAATCTTTTGTTATGTATTTCATATGTATAGCATAATTTATATATATATATATATATATATATATATATATATATATATATATATATATATATATATATATATATATATATATATATATATACACATATAAAATATGCTATACATATAAAATACATAACAAAAGATTTTCTCATTGTGTATCTAAAAGCCAAGACTAAGACAACTAAGAACACAATGAGAAAATCTTTATTATGAATTTCATATGTATAACAAATTTTACACACACACACACACACACACACACACACACACACACACACACGCATATATATATATATATATATATATATATATATATATATATATATATATATATATATATATATATATATATATATATGTAGGGTTTATATACAGTATATATATATATATATATATATATATATATATATATATATATATATATATATATATATATATATATATATTTATATATATATATACTGTATATAAACCCTACATTCAGGCTTCATTAATCCAGTTTTTTTCTAAATCAGACATTGCTTCTGGTATAAAACCTTTTCAAATCCTGGTTCTATTCAAATCTCTATCTAGTCCCCATTTCTTGCTTCTTATGCTCACTTTCTGTTTTTTTATTGTCTTAAAATTTTTTAACAAAATGTAGTGTTTTAGTAAAACATCTATACTTGTTTCCGAGACAGCAGTGTGTGATGCTCATATGAGATAGATGTCTACAATTTGTACACTGACATAAAGCCATGACTCATCTAATTTTGTCTCATTTTATCCACTGTAATTTTCTCCACCTACAGACACTGGCTGTCTCCGATGGAGGTGAGTTATGAATTAATAATGCATTTGCCAATGAGAACAAACAGCATGAATAAATCTGTATTGTACTTCAACATTATTATTATAATCATCAGCAAATCATTTACCCTTATACTGTTCAAAAGAGAATGTGGCATATGTTCCGCTGGCATGAACTGAGTTTAAGTAAAAAGTGTGTATGTATGTATATATATATATATATATACACTTATTCATTCACTGAGACTACTACATAAATACATGTGGGGGTTTGTTACTGCATAGAAAGCCTGCACTGTGTGTGTGTGTGTGTGTGTGTGTGTGTGTGTGTGTGTGTGTGTGTGTGTGTGTGTGTGTGTGTGTGCGCATGTGTGTGTTTTTTTTACATGTGACATCCGCACCGCACGCTGAAAGTCGCAGCATGCGCCTTTGAGTCTGTCATTGACCTGTTTACATCCTGTTTGGGGTGCAGATGTTACCACAAAGACTTCCTCCGCTAGTTCATTATGAATGTGGGGAAGATCATGGCAGAAAAACTTGAAGTCTGATAAAGCTAAAAGAAACCATGTGACAGAAATGGATTCGCTTAATATGATTCATTTGACTTGCTGTACAAGACTGAAGCACTTTCACAATTCATTTATGAGGTTATCACACAAACCATGATCTTGTTTCTGGATGTGGAAAGGGTTATGCCATTGTGATTGGTGCTGACATACCAACCTTTGCTTAATAGGGTTACCAAAGCAGGATGGGGTTAAAGCTTCACTGTCAGCATTAATAATTACTTTCTTAAATGAAATCATGAACAAAACCTCTGTAAGTGGGTCATGCTATTTTCACAGTCATGAGTTTTGTGTACCACATAATGTAGTCTGATACTACAATCATAAAAAATATATATATTTTTTCTCATTCATCTGCACTCACTCCCCCATAATGACAAAGTGAAAACCAAGATATGTCTGTCATTTTTTTAAAATAAAAAAATGATGTAATGTGATGCACATAAGTATTCAGACCCTTTACTCAGTATTTACTTGTGGCACCTTCAGCAATAATTACAGCTGTCTGTGGACATCCATTTTCAGTTCCCACCATAGATATTCAACTCGATTCAAGTCAGGTTTCTGGCTAATTTTGGGCAGGTGATAAGTGATGCCTGATTTCCTCCAGACATAATTTTCAATCGATTTAAACAGTTCAATTGTGGTTTCATCAGACCAAAGGATCTTGTTCCACACAGTCTGAGAGTCCTTCAGATGCCTGTTGGCAAACTCCAATTGGACTTTCTGATTTTAAACTATGGTCTTTCTCCCCGAATGCATCAGAAACATTTTTTAGCCTTCCCCAGATCTGTGCCTTGCAACAATTCCGTCTCAGAGCTTTGCAGGCTGTTTCTTTGATTTCATGGCCTTTTCCAAAGTTGTAGAAAAATCTCAGCAATGATGAAGAGAATTGGGAGCCTCTTAAGCAAATTTTCAAGTGTTGTTGCAAATACTTATTTACATGTGTGCCAGGACTGGCTGGCAGAAAGGACCCAAAAGCAGAATGGCACCGGGAAAAACAACACTAGTCCAGAAGGAATGCACAGGCAAAGAAAATAGTCTGAATACTTATGAACACTTGGTTGTGGCACTCATAGGGTAAATGCGACCATCTGTAACTCCGGGTGGACTTGTGGAGGACTGCATGGGCTATCTTCCATCTTTGCTGACAGCGCCTGAACTGGGCCAAGGCGGATGGAATGGTCGCTCGGGCTCCTGGGTGGTAAACAGCTGGAGTTGGTAGCCGAACACAACCTGAAAGGGCGAGAGGCCTGTGGCAGCGGTGGGAAGAGTATTATGAGCGTATTCAGCCCAGATAATTTTTTCAGACCGGGTGGAGGAGTCGTGGGCACAGAAGATACAGAGGCTTGTCTCAAGTTCCTGATTGAACTTTTCTGTCTGGCCACTGGACTGAGGATGGAAACCTGATGAGAGGCTGGCAGAAATACCCAGCAGACAGCAGAACTCTTTCGTAAAATGGGCAGAAAATTGGGGTCCTCGATTGGACACATTCTGTTCGGCCGGGCTGTGATGGCGGGAAAAGAAGGTGCAAGAGATGCAAGCGGCTCCTGGGCATCTCTCTTGGACAGAACGGCACTAATTCCCAGATCAAAAGCGTCCATCTCTACCACGAATTGAAGCTGAAGTGAAGAAACTCTCAAGCTTGGTAAAGGCCCGCTCAGCCTCTGGGTTCCAGTTGAAGGCCTGGTGCATGGAGGTAAGTTGGTGAAGGAGGACAGTGACAAAGCTATAGCCCCTGATAAACCATTGATAGAAATTGGCAAGTCCGAAGAACCTCTGCAATTGCTTCTAGGTGGCGGGTTGGGGCCAGTCTTTTACCGACTGAATCCTGGCTGGGTCCATCTGGATGTTACCGGCCGAAAGGACAAACCAAAGAAATTTTTCCACCTTGCCGTACAATCCATTCTGGAGGAGCTGCCTGAGTACTGAACACATTTGCTGGATGTGTTCTTTGATGGAGTGCGAGAACACAAGGATGTCATCCAGGTAGACAAACACATAATGATTCAGCATGTCCCGAAGCACATCAACAACACTGTTTTCCACTCATCCCCCTCCCATATATGGAGAAGGTGGTAGGCGATTCTGAGGTCCAGTTTGTAAAAGATTGTGGAGCATTGGAGAGAATCAAATGCGGAGAACATCAGGGGCAATGGGTAACGGTTCTTGACTGTTATGGCATTTAACCCCCAAAAGTGCATGCAGTGACGGAGGCTCTTGTCCTTTTTTCTCCACAAAAAATAACCCAGCTACCACCAGAGTGAAGAATGGGCAGATGATTCCAGCAGCAAGGGAGTTCTAAATGTATTGAGTCATGGCTGCCTGCTCAGGTGCCGAGAGATGATAGAGCCAGGGAGGTGTAGTTCCAGGCAGAAGATCGATAGCGCAATCACCTAGAGAGATCACCAAGAAAGTGAGCCACTCCTGGTGTTGGTCCGGCGAGTGGCCCTGTCTAGGGGGTGTCCATCCAGAGCACGGACCTGGAGGATTTCAGGTTATGGTTTGGTCTTCAGCCTTAGCTGGCGGGCAGAGTCCACTAACCGCCGTAACGGATTGAGATCTTGAATAAGGCCACCTACCTCAACGACAAGCCCGCCTTCCCCTAACATGGCGCAGATCCGGAAGCAGATGGAGCGACCCCGGAATTTTCCGTGCGACTGGCAGACAATCTGATATTTCAGGGTTTTTTTATTAAGAAAAATCAATCACTGGGAAATTATTTATATATTTCATCTTTTTAGCGATACATGACAGATCTTACTTTAAGATTTAGAGCCTTAAACCCAATAAAATCTGTCTAGGTCAGCAAGTCTAGGTTTACATTTCTCCTACTTGTAACTACTACATGTTAAGATTCCTTGCCACTGTCATAAAATTCATTATCACTGTTGTAAAGGGTTAAATAAGAGCCATTTTAAAATGGTAATTTTGCAACCAAACATGAAACTTTGACATGTCTTGCTTTCTCACCAGAGCTGAATGCGTTGGAGCCGTTAAAGCGCACAGACAATCAATGCTCCAACAGTAACTCCAGTCTTCCCAGTGTGCCAAGCGGTGGGGCCAGTGGGGTGGGCCGGGTGGCCAGCTGGGCTGTCAGTTTTGAGAGGCTGCTAGAAGATCCATTGGGAGTGTACTACTTCACTGTGAGTCCATGAACATTGACCAAAATATTATCAATATTATTATTATTATTATTATTATTATTATTATTATTATTATTATTATTATTATCCAATTATTGTTTTTTACTGCTGCAACTTTAAATTAATTTCCTGTAATACAGTTGTCCTAACATGAGCTCATTCTCTCAACAATGGATGCCATAATATTGTTTATATTGCTACCTAACACCTCCATAAGCAATTTTCCCGCTATGTTGTTAACGAAACGAATTAACTACACAAATTGCTCCCTGCTTCATCACGCTGCTCATGGTAAGGTCACATTAGGACGTTTTCCATGTCTGATGTGACGATGATTGTTGAATGAATTCTAAACAACATTATTGAGAAAGTCTTAAGGGGCCAAAGGAAATATAAACAACTCTGTCATTAGCGTGTCAAGCCGTTGCTAGGGGGTTTTACATGGCAAGAAAAAAATGGAAAGTGGTTTTGTTTAGAGCCATAATTCTGTCATTACTGTGTCATAACACTGCCGTAGGAATTCAGAGGAAAATATTATATGCTGAAAAAATGACATTTATGCACTCTAAATTAGCAATACAGAAAGTAATCAAGATGTTATGACAGTTCCGTGCCATAAATATTCATAATATATTAGAGCTATGCGCAAAAAAATGAGTACAATTTTAATTAGGGCTCAAGAAAATAGACATACGAGACAAGTACTGTGTCAAAACATTTCCCGTTTATTTAAATCTTATCACAAGGAATAGGAACTGTGCTTTAACTTTTTACTGAGCACTTGCCAAGTTTCTTCTTCAACGTGAGTCAATACGTGACTTTCTAAATGATGTCCTTTTTTATAGTTTGTCACTTAAGTTTTGATTCATATAAAAAAGAAACTCTTCTAAGCAGGAATTAGGTGATGCACACAAAGAAATATTGTTGCCATGGTTACATGAGTTGTCATTATTAAAACCCTCTTTACAGTGTTTTAGAGAGCAATTTCTTTGTAATATCACCACTGAGTTCAGCGTTCAACAGACTCTACAGAACATAACACCCTTTTATATGCTCACAATTGTTTTCAATGGTTGCCTAGTTTTGGCAGTATCATTCACTACAGTTATTTTTCACAGCTCCTCGTGCGAGAATCAGGCCGGAACCTGTCGTAACATAACCTTACGTTCGCAAAAAGAAAATATGTCACTTGACTGTGTCACTCTGCCTTATCTCCACTTGCCATCAAAATTGATGGAATCACTTCAGACAATGTTGTATCGAGCGTCATACAAAGTTTGTGTTAGTCGGCTGGGAATTACAGTACGAATACATACCTTTTCTACCTCACAGCTCCAGAATCCAGGGTGCTGCCTGTTCTCCTGGTTTTGCATATGCTTCCTCAAGGTTCTCAGGTTTCCTCCCTTAAAGACCTTGAAGAACAATTAAACATAAAAACGGATAAAAACTTAACTGGTCAAACACACGGCAATCCACCAATCAGGGTCGAGCGCACGCTCTATTTTGTATTTGTTTTGATTGCCGCTTGGTGTATCTACTTAGCATCAGCTCTTAGCATCAGCTCAACAGTAAGCAGAACATTTTGAGAGGAATAAATGATGGAAAAAATCCTGACTCGAACTCGCCACATGGTTTCATGATCATTTTATTAGATATTAATAAATTTTGGATTGATTAACATCCAACTATTAATAGATCAGTGTGCTGAGAGTCACATAAACTGAGTTAATAAAGTAAAAAAGTAAATAATTCATAATACTTTGGATACTTAAGTACATTTAAAGGCAAATACATTTGTACTTTTACTCAACTGAGTTGTTAAACGGGAGCAATTTTACTTTTACTGAAGTAATATTTTACCATGTAGATCTCTATTTTAACTCAACTATATGGTTTGTGTACTTCATCCACAACTTAATGTAACCCAGAACCCAGAAACCGCAAGAAAACAAGCAAGTACCTGTATAGTAAAAAAAAGGAATGATTCCCCATATTCTCTTTGTATACGATAAAGTCGAAAGGAAATGCATCTTGTGTATGTGGTGCATTAATCTGCAGCAATTTTAAGAGTGTAGGACGAACATTTACCAGCAGGAAGCAGGAAGGAGATCAATCAAATTTAATTTATTTTCAAAGAGAGCATTCGAGGTGAACAGAGCACTCGCTAAGAATGCTTCCTCTTTAAAGTGAGTCAATACTGAATTTCTAAATGAGGCACTTCTCTATCCTTTACCACTTGATGGTGTGTTCGTTTTGAACCGATGTTAAAAGAAGCCGGCTTCCCTGCTGAGACAATTCACTCACATCAGTGCTACCTTTTTTTTTTTAAAGCTTACAGCCTGCCCAGCTACAGAATCTTTTCAAAGCCTTTAGCACTCGACAAGAAGCCATATTTTTTTCCTTCATCGGCCCACATAATGAGTCACATTAATTGTCAAGGAGTGTGGAGGTGGGCAGATTGCTGGGGCACCTGTTGAGGACATGTTTAGTGTTGGGACTGGAGAACAAGAAATACTCATTTTTTTAGCCGACAATAGAGATTAAGTGTGTTCAATTCTATTTCTGCTGAAGATGATAATACATTGCTGCACTGTTTATTTAAAGATGCATTATGTCAGTATATAGTGTATAATCTGTAATGTAAATTTGGCTCACAGGAGTTTTTGAAGTCCGAGGTCAGTGTGGAGAACATTAATTTCTGGGTGGCGTGTGAGCACTTCCGCAAGATACCAGCCAATAATACTGAAAAGGTATGTTATGGTGTGTTATGTTTTATAGTCTAATGATAACTAGCAAAAATCTGTGGGCTCAACAGAAAAGCATTTGATCTATTGTTGGGAAAGTGTTAAAATCTGGCAGTGCTAGTTTCGTTTTAATCTATCCTCTCAATTAATAAGACATTAGCCAGTGGCACACTTATGTACACTGTATGGACAAATGTTTGTGGACACCAGATCATTAGATTCGTAATAATAATCTCCATTTTTTTGGGAAGATGTTTCACTAGATTTTGTGGAGATTTGTGCTTATTCAGACACAAGGAAGTTAGTAAAGTCAGGTGCTGATGTAGGTGAGGTGAGGAGGCCTGGATGTCAGTCAGCATTGCAATTCATGTCAAAGGAATTCTAAAGGAGGTCAGAGCTCTGTAGCAGGTCATTAAGGATCTTCTAGTCCAACACGTAAATTTACATTTACGGAATTTATCAGAAGCCCTTATCCAAAAAAAAGTGCTTTGAAGTCTCTATCACTGATTAAACCAAAACTTGTTTACTAGGTTGCAAACTTATATATTTTATCATTATAGCACATTTTTGTAACATAAAGACCTAAAACAAACAAGGGAAATGAGTGCTAGGTCAAGTGTTTCAGGAAGAGGTAAGTCTTCACCAGTCATTTGAAGATGACTCAGCTGTTCAGACAAGTAGGAGAAGTAGTTCATTCCTCCAACTCGGTGCCAGAACAGAACAAAGTCTTGATGTATACCAACCTCTTATTCTGAGAGACCAAAATCTAGTGGAAGAGCGGAGGTTATTATAACAGCAAATGGGAACTCAATGTGAAATGGGGTGTTCAAAATTGCATTCTGTACTGTGTATGTGTAGTAATGTATGTGACAAGTGAAATTTAAGTTTAAACAACTACAATGTGCTTATTCAATACATGACTGCAATAGACTCAGTCTAATTTGCTTTCTTTTGCTTACTTAGCTGATCAAGGAGGCTCTCTCAATCTACAACAGTTACCTGTCCAAATGCGCCAGCAATCCTATCAACATTGACGACAAGGGTCGTGTTGATGAACAGGATATACAGAAGCCTCATCCTGATATGTTCGAGAAAGCTCAGCAACAGGTAATGGACAATTGGCAACTTATATACATCAACTCATATATATATATATATATATATATATATATATATATATATATATATATATATATATATATATATATATATATATAGTCAGCACACACACACACACACACACACACACACTATCTCCAAAAGTATTGGCCCACCTGGTCATAAGTACAGTATGTGATGTTTGAGGGTTGCATTCCACATTTAGTCTCAATTTGCTCTTGTAATTCCCTCCACAGATTTTGGAGTGTGTTTATATATTTGTGTTCATCAGTCACAAAGGTATTACGAAAGGCAGGTACTGATGTAGGTGAGGAGAACATCTTCCCAGAGGAGTAGAGGTGACTATAACAGCAACTGGGGACTAAATGTGGAATAGCACATATAAATCTTATGGTCAGGTGTCCACATATTTTTGTCCATATAATGTAAACATTTTAAGAACAACCTAAAACTAAGCAGTTCTTTAAAGCAAACTCATGACATTCTCAAGTTTAACTGAAAGTCTTAACCACTTAGCCGCCACTTCCTTTATGATGTGCTAATTCAGCAAACATACGGTATAAATGTACATGAAAAAGGGGTTTGTGTTCAACTAAAAATGGTTTGCATTTCCTGTTATTTTACTGTAAACCAGTACTTTTACAATGCTATGTTTGAATCTTCCTGTAGTCAGTGCAACAAGCATATCTAGTACCAGATTTGATTACAGACTAAAAATAAAACTCTTAGACACAAACTGAGGCATTCTTGTATTTCTTTTTCTCTCGTTCAATGCACAGATCTTTAAGCTGATGAAGTTTGACAGCTACACTCGCTTCGTTCGCTCACAGCTCTATCAGAATTGCATGCTGGCTAATGTGGAGGGCAGATCCCTGCCAGAGCTCGGCCACTGCGCTAAACTTCCCCTGGCTGCCAGACACAGCAGCCCTGGAACCAGGGAGCTGCAGAAATCGAAAGAGGTAGAAAATAAAGCAATATACTATGAGCTCAAGTACATACAGTATGTCCTAAGTAATGCATTATGAGTGTTCTCATTAAGTTGCAGAATTGCAAATTATAGGTTTAATTCTTAATCTTTTTTATAGTTTATCATAGATGTAGTTGGGGCATAAATTCTACTTTGCAGTTCTACTCTGTTAAAAACAAACAAGCATTGTACTGAATTAGAAAAGACTGCAAAATAGAAGCATTTTCACTAGTGCTCTCAGACCTCTGGATCCCAATACAGGCATAAAAAAATAATGAATGTATAGGTATTATTTATACTAAAGGCTATTTAAATGCTACCCCATGAGGAACCCTGTATAGGCAGGTTAGAGTTTAAAATAGCTATTTTGTCTTGAAAGATCAATGCACAAACGTTTTGCTAACATCTTTATTGCAGTCAGGTGTCATAACTTTAAGCAATGAGTGCATTTATGCTGGATAAAAACCTAGTCAGATACATAGTGTAGATTAAAAGGTTCTAAAATGCTAAAGACTGGAAATTATGGCATTTTGAAGCATTTCAATGGATAATATTGAAGGAATTCAATGTCAGGTCTGATCTCCATCACCATTCTTACAATTTGTAAGATGAACATGAAGGATATTATCGATAACGGATATTATCTGTGTGATACTCATTAAAACAATCACAGGTCACTTGTGGGGCAGCGGGATTTGTGCCCCAATGGTCCTCTATTAGTGCTTGTTACAGTTTCTACCCACTTCTTGGTGAAGAAACCAGCTTACCAGGCATTATAACATTATGAGTGAATAACACTGATTATTCCTTTATCATGGAAAAGGTGGAAATATATTAGACAGCAAGTAAACATTTTGTCCTCAAAAAAATGGGCAAGTGTAAGAATTTGAGTGAGTTTGGCCAAATTGTGACGTCTAGACGACTGGGTCAGAGCATCTCCAAAACTGCAGCTCTTGTGGGATGTTTCTGGTCTGCAGTGTTCAGTATCTATTAAATGTGCTCCAGGGAAGGAACAGTGGTGAACCGGCGACAGGGTCACGGGCGGCCGAGGCTCATTGATGCACATGGGGAGCGAAGGCTGGCCATTGTACTGTAGCTTAAATTGCTGAAGAAGTTAAAATTTATACTCAGGACTTTTTGGCAGCAAAAAGGGGACCAACACAATATTAGGCTGGTGGTCATAATGTTATGCCTGATCAGTGTATATTAGTCAAATAAAACATTATATATATATATATATATATATATATATATATATATATATATATATATATATATATATATATATATATATATATATGTAAACATATTAGTTTTATCAACAGTACTGATTAGTTTTATTATCAGAATGTTAGTATATATGGTTGGGCTGTGCTTCATTCAGTCTGTAAGACAAATGTCTTATTTTAATAGAAGGCAAAGGTGAAGATAGGCAAGATCGCAGGAGGAGAGACAGAAGACGTGGTAGAAAGGAGGAAAATAACCCTTCAAGGAAAGATGAACTGGGAGAAACGAAAAGAGAAGAGAGGATCCTGGGGAGGTGAGTTTAAATATAAAAAGACTAGGAATTCTAACTTTTTGTTAGAAAATCAAGCTGAGTAAATGTCATTTATTCAAATATATTTTATTACAGAGTCACAAATGACTGGAAGACCTGGATCTTTTCACTGTGCAGAGGTGACCTGATATAAACCTTGTTCTAAGTAACAATATTAGAAATTCTTTATATCCTGTGACATAAGAGTGTGTGTGTGTGTGTGTGTGTGTGTTGGTGAAGGTGGAACGATTAGTTGCTCGTTCAACTGACTCTGCAAGTGATTCTAAAACCACGGCTGATAAGTATTGCTGCGTGTTTCTGCCTGATGGCACGGCCTCACTGACCCCTGCCCGACACGGCATCACCATTCGCCGCATGCTTACAGGGCTGTGTGAAAAAAGAGGCCTTCCTCTGTCTGAGATCATCATCTACCTTCAGGGAAAAGACAAGGTGGGTTCTTTCAACTCCTTTTATTGAGGTGTTTATTAATTTTTTTTCAGAGCGCAACACAATTCCTCAGCACAATAGACTGCATAATAAAGCTGTAACGACTTTCCTGATTTCACAATTGTGCTTTTTGGCCATTGTAGAAGGGGATCGTGTACAATTGCACTTTTCTGTGTCACAAGTTCCCTTTTAAGTCTGGTCCCTTTCAAGGTTTTTTCCACAGATCAGTTCAAGGCATTTTTGCTCACCACTTTTACCTCTGGCTCATTAGGAATAAACTTATAGGGATAAATCTATTTATTTTAATTGTATCTTTGTGTTGCAAAATTCTAATTGAGATTTTCCACAGCAACCACTTTCCTTGGACCAAGACAGCTCAGTACTAAAGGATCAGCAGGTTCTTCTGGAGCTGCGAGTGACATTTGCGTGAGTGTTCACACCCTACCTTCAATTACGGTTACTTCTTGCGTTGATAGGATCGCCAAGGAGCTGTACCAGAAAAGGTAGACAGCTGAGTAGATCTGAGTCCTAGTGCTATTTGTACAAATGAAAAAGATTATGAGCTACACCTTCTGGTTGTTTAAAATATTGAACCAGGCTGGTAATAGCATTTGCTTGGATTTTAAACCACATACATACAGTGGGTTAATTGGTACCGGGCCGCAGAGAAAGAATACTTACATTATTTCCATTTTATTTATTATCTGATTCTGAACAATGTTTTATTTTGGAAAATTATCAGATTCTCTCCGCCACATCTGTCTATGACTCACTCTTGATGCATGTTCACATGTCTTACCTACATTTTAGCAGACGCCCTTATCCAGAGCGAAGTAAAGCCGCTACCTTCACGTGGATTCACATTTAATATTATGTTTAGAAAATACCAGTTTTTATGCCGGTCGTATCATTTTATTTTGTTGTATTTCCACACCTTAAAGGCCAGTCTGTGAAAATATTGTCTGACATTAAACCGGTCCGTAAAAATATTGTCCGACATTAATCCGGTCCATGGCGCAAAAAAGGTTGGGGACCACTGATTTAAAAGATGCCCTTATCCAGAGCAAATTACAACAATTTCATTTATAAAGATGAGAATTTGTATTATTGGCACATCAGTGGCATCTTGGAGATGCTGGGATTTGAACACATGACCTTGTGATCAGAAGTCCAACATCTTAACCAAGGGTGGTTGACTAAGTACCCAAACCATGTAGTTGAGTTAAAATAGAGATACACTTGGTATAATATGACTCCATAAAAGTGAAAGTGCTCCCTTTAAACTTTCACTTGAGAAAAGCGCAAAAGTATTTGTCTTCAAATGTACTTAAGTATCCAAAGTACTATGATTTGTTATGACTATAATGTTCTCATTATCATTTTTATCACAAGACTCTTTACTTCATCAACTCAGTTCATGTGAAAAGACTCGAATGTGACTCTCAGCACACAGATCTATTAATAGAGTGATATTAATGAGTCAAACACTGATTGATATCTATTCAAATAATCATGAGCCCAAAACCTTCTTTTCAACTAAATCACGCCAATAAGGTCACGGGTGTTGTATCGAGTTCGAGTCAGGAGTTTCTTTCATCATTTATTCCTCTCTTATATGTATTTTGGTGATAAGTAGATACCACCAAGTGGCAATCGAAGCGAATACAAAACAAAAAACAGCAAAATGTAGTTAAAAGTAAGATATTTGATTTTGACATGTAGTGAAGTTAAAGTTAAAGTCTCCCCAAATGGAAATACTTCAGTAAAATACAGACACTTAACCAGTGTGAATTACAATTATCTTATTTATACAACTTGAGGGTTACGGTTCTTGCTCAAGTGTCCAGCAGTGATGGCTTGGTGGTGCTGGGGTTTTAACTCATGACCTTCTGATCAAAAATTCAACATCTTAACCACTGAGCAACAACCACCCAAATATGTTCTAAGCCATTTCTATCACTGTACGTTTAGAATTTGCAACCACCAACACCCACATAACCAAGTTTGGCATTTCCTTGGGAACACTCACTGTTCGACTGACAGGTCTACCTTGTTGACAGTGAAAATGCAAATGCAGATTGCAAAAGATTGCAAAGGCGTCTTATTTGTGGTTGATCTGAAGCATGAGGATGAGAAAGCGCAATGAGAGAACTGAGAAATAAAAATCAGAGTGGTCGATAAAACTTCCTAATTGTAAAAGAAAAATGTAATACCATACCATTGTATACAGAAAGGGTCATTAAATTCAACCTATAGATCTGTGATCTGTAGATATCCAGTAACATATTCAGTCATTTTTTACAACATTATACAAAATATATACTCATCGCTTCTGATTTCTATGCATTTTATTATATTTGATATAGTAATTTTATATAATGTAATTCAATTTGCATGGATAATTATTTTGTTATAAAATGCCGTACCAGAAGGAATTTTTAGCTATTATTTATTTGTATCTATATTTCTTTTAAAGTCTTTCATTATATCACCAGGGTCATGTATGTATAAAATTAAATACATAGGACCTAAAATCAAACCCTGTGGTCTTCCAAGTAACTATATAACATATTCTGTGCACTGTAAGTTCTATGTTTCTCCGGAGCAGGCTACACACTTCCTCGCTAGTCTAATTACGAGTAACCTTTTCAACGACAGTTGAGTGTTCACTCAAGTTGAATGCTTTAGGGCAGAAATGTTCCATCTGGGGAACATCGTGTCTCTGCAGTAATGCTGTTAAGTCCAGCTCTCAGCCTGATTAGACGTTAAAGAGGTAGAAATAGAGCCAGTGCACACTTGGACTTGATATTTGGGCAAAACATAAAAGTGCTGACATTAGCTGATAATTATAAAAATATATATATTTTTGTATAAAATGGTAGTACTGCAAATTATTGATGGAACTTCACGATGTGGCAATCAGGGATAAGAGTTTCTGCCAGTGACAGCGCTATATAGGACATTTTTTATATAATTTAATATAGAAACAAGTTCAAAGTGAATATATTATTATTTAAGCATACTCATTCCCTATAGGGTGATAATTACACACCATATAGCATTTGCATTTGCTGCATATAATGCGATTGTAGTGGTTTAAATGGAAATCTATTGGTCATAATGGTTTTTGTGGGTCTCTATGGTTAATCTATTGCTTTCTATTGGTAACATGATGTGAGGGAGGTGGCAGCTTAGTGGTTAAAGGATCTGAAGATCTCAGCCACACCGAGCTGGCACTTCTGGACCCTTGAGCAAGGCCCTTAACTCCACCGCTGCTCAGTTGTATGAAGGAGATAAATGTAAGTCGCTCAGGATAAAGGCTTCTGACAAATGCTGTAAATGTAAATGTCTGATACCATTTAAGGATTAATAGAACACCTTTGGCAACTTGTAGATCACATGCTGAAATCTACTGGTGTTTGTAGTGGAAACTATTAGAATTCATGTGATGGCTACTTGATTTTTTTTTCAGCAGGGATACATTGGCATGACTGCAATGTCTACAAGATTTAGCAGGAAGTTTTATTTTTGAAACCAGGCAAAAAACATCAACCTTTATATCAACCGTCTTTATAATCATATTGCATAACCAAGCATCTGAGGTTAACAAAAATGTCAGAGAACACATGAGAAATGTCTGAATTCTGTAACATAAATGTATTTCAGTCATGTGTGCAGTGCAAAGAACAACAAAAACAACATCTAAATGCCAAAGTGTCTTCTACAACTGTGGTCTCACCACAACCTTTGCTAATCTTAAAATGGTCCCTAAACACTTCAGCTTCCTTTCAGAGACTTTTTTATTTGTGGCAACAAGCAAAGCAGCTGAATTTGCTGCAGCAAAATCACCAAGGATGTGCATAAACATAGCAGAGCCGAGTTACATTTATGTTCACTCGAGTCAGTTGGTTGTGGATTAGACCTCTTATGGGTGAAGGTGCAATTGTGATTTGTGTGCAAGAACGTTCACGCTTTTGATTCCTTTGCTTTGGAGTTAAACACTGCAGCGTGGTCTCTTGTTTGTATTTTTTTATTCACTGCTTTTGTCATAGCTTGAAGTGTTATACTACTACTAATACTTCTACTACTAAAACTACTAGTACAGATTTGTGCGTCTATCAATGTTACTTTATACTATTTTAATTATTTAAAATGTTACATTTTGACCTTGAATTTGACCTTAAAGCATATTTATTTCGAGGTCTCCTTGTGTCCCCTTATGGTCTTATTGAAGATTAGTCCAATTTTTTTTTTTTGCTTCCGCTACATTCTGAATTTAAACTTTACAAAATTTGAATAACAGGACAAATTCAGTTATGATATATCAAAAAAAGTCACCAAAAGCAAGATTAAACTTTCTAAACAATTTGAAAGCACACACACACACACACACACACACACACACACACACACACACACACACACACACACGCAGTTGACCCAAATAGCAACACCTACAAGAAATGAACGCAAAAACCCACCAGCTGTCTATGGTTTAAACCAAAGTGCAAGCAAAATGCCAGCTCATGATGAAAATGCCAAATTCAGTCATTAGCAAAGTTAGATTAATAGATAGGTCTTGGAGGTATGCTCACTTCCTGTTGCTTTGACATTTTTTTACCAATTTCGATCAGCCAGCTTTCCCCTGTCATATGACAGATACCAAATAAAGCGGAAAACATCTTCTCTCCAAGAGAAGGCACTAACCGCTTTGTTCCACAATACATGAGCTAACAGATGTATATGATTAGCTAGTGTTGCCATTGCATTTCAAGAGCATTGGCTAATCATGCTACTTTGGATCTTGGCCAGAGATAAACACTCAATAAGAGGGTGAAAGCTTTTCTCTTGCATCACATAAGTCCAGTACTGCAATTTTTGGTTCATGACCAAAGTATCATCTGCTGCAGGCATACAGTACGTTTGTATTATAAGCCCATTGTTTTATCCTATACTTGCTGTACATTGTGTGTATAATACACCAATTGTTTTTATATGCAATAAATCTTGAGTTTGATCCTTTCCTTAACACTGAAGATGTTCATTTGCTAATTTTGCATTTTGTGTTTTCCCCAGTCTGGAGGTAGCTTTCACAGGTAAGAGTGTGGCTATGGTGGTGAAATCCAACAAGACCCTACAGGAGGTGTTGACTTCACTTCTCCAAAAACACCGCCTCCGACCCCAGGATGTCTTTGTCACCATGGTGAGCACCAAATGCCAAATAACGGAAAAGAACCATTTTGCTCAGAAGTACTTTTCTTTCTCTATCAGTTGCAAAAAGGTGCAAAATTAAAACAATCATAAATAAAAAGACTGTTTAGAAGCCTATTATAATATATTACTGAAAAGCAGAACATTTAAATAATGTCACATATATATATATATATATACTGTATATATATATATATATATATATATATATATATATATATATATATATATATATATATATATATATATATATATATATAAACTGTCACGTTGTGAAAGCATGCTCGGGTTCGAAAGCAGGTTCGAAAATTTAAGAATCTATAACAACTATCCTGATAATAGGGTTATAGTCAAAGACCAGCAAAGGTCAGGACAAACAGGAGTAGACCATGAGCGGAAACTGTGAAACCAAAATTCAAGAAACTGTAAATAACCAAAATTTCAGGATTTGGTACATCTGGCGTATAATAATAGACGCTAAGCAATGCTTTGTGTTGTGTGCGAGTGTGTAATTGAAATCAGTACAGTCAGTCGGCTACCGTCAGCGTTGCCTAGTGTTGGTGGTGAAGTGCTGTGGTGCTTGCTGAGAATTGCGTTGCGTCGACAGGAAGTTAAAAAATATATCCAATTGCAACTTTGCTAATCATACACTATACTATTTTAATATACTATTTTAATATATTATTTTAATTTAGTATGATCAGCTCCTTATACAGTAAATAATGAATTGAACTTTATTTTTTATTTTTTTATTTATTTTTTTATAAAATAGCACTTTTTAAAACAGCACATTAGATTTTTTGCCACAATGACCAACGTATTTTCAGTACAACAATGATTTAAACCACTAGTTTGTGTTTTGATTATTTTTTCTTTCTTGTGTGAATGTAGTAGACTGGGTGATTTTTATTGCTTATCAGAGATTCTTGGTAAAATATGCTGCATGTTGTTCAGTTTTAAATGATGACAATGTGCATCTATGTGCAATGATTTGTGTAAACCGTTCCATCTCCCGTTGTTTGTGCTCTCTCAGAAAGGAAGCCAAGAGCTGATAAACATGAACACAATCGTCACCAATCTGGCTAACAAGACACTAATATTAGACAAAGTACAAGGTATTTGTTCCTTCCAACAGTGTGAATACTTTCTATCTATCTATCTATCTATCTATCTATCTATCTATCTATCTATCTATCTATCTATCTATCTATCTATCCATCCATCCATCCATCCATCCATCCATCCATCCATCCATCCATCCATCCATCCATCCATCCATCCATCCATCCATCTATCTATCTATCTATCTATCTATCTATCTATCTATCTATCTATCTATCTATCTATCTATCTATCTATCCCTACCAGCTGTTAATGACCTTGTGCATAAAGACAGCTCCATTAAGATTACTACTTTGCATTGGTTGAAGTAGAAGATCTCCTGCTATAGATATCTACAACCCTATTGAACACTTTTGATATGAATATGAACCCAGACCTCCTCATGCTACACCTGACTTTACTAACACCCTTGTGGCTAAATGAGTACAAATCCCCACAAGCACACTCTAAAATCTAGTGGAACATCTCCACAGAAAAATTTAGGTTATTATAACAGCAAATGGGGACTATGTGTGGAATGGGTGTTAAAAAAGAGCATCCCGATCTTAGTTGTCAATCATTTGTTTTAAACTGGAAAACATTCTAATTGTTGCACTAGCTGTAATTTTTTTCCCCTTATAGTGGATTCATTTTTCATCATAGGTTCTTCATAAAAATAAAAAAAAGACCATAATGCACAAAATGTTTGTAATGTGCAAAACTCACAAAAATCTCATCTGGATCCTGGCAACAGCCCCAGTTTTACCAGAACAGCATGAATCCTTTGAGATCGCCATTGTCAGATTTGCCTTCATCATTACGCCTATTTACTTGGACTGCATTGTCTCTTAACATTTTCTGTTCATCTCTTGCTTGAGCGGGTCGCTAGCACGATGACTGGATTGCCCCCCACCACGCAAGAGGGCCAGTGCCTGTGTAGATTGTGTCTCTATGAATTTGTGTTATGTGGCGCTCAAACTTTAAACACGCTCTGACCTCTCGTAAATTTTATAGACATATAAATATAAAATCCAAGACCCAGTTTAATGTAAGTTTTTTTAACCAAAGTTTGGAACCTTGTAGATGTATTGAAATGACTCACTATTATACATACATATCTTAATGGATTTATCTATTATGGTCAGGTATGGACCAGGGCCTTGGCTCCAACACAACTGCTATTTCATCTTTACAGGTAATGAGAAAAGAAAATACTAACACCTGTTACTTGAAATTAAAATGATTTGACAAAATGATTGTTCAATCACTTCAATAGGAAAAGTGGTAGACAGTTACAAAATAGATGTAATTTGTTACTGTACTTAAGTAGCTTATTACTGGAAAGTACTTTTTTATTGAATAAAAAGCTCCAGCATACAGTAACCACCAATCAGGGTAGGAGAAAAAAAGACTTGAAAAGTCTAAGAGGCAGAAGTATGTTGAGAGATTTTTAAAAAATGTTGCTTAGGCCAAGTTACTTGCCATTAAAACAGCTTATGCCAATATCATCTACTAAGTTTTGTATATGTTTTGATTGCCGCTTGGTGGTATCTACACAAACATACAATTCGTCATCAGTTCAAAAGCAGGTAGAACATTTTTAAAGGAATAAATGTTGGAAGAAACTCCTGACTGCAACTTGCCACAACACCCGTGGCCTTATTTATGCGTTTTTTTTAAAAGAAGGTTTTGGGCTTGTGATCATTTTAATAGAATTTAATCAGTGTTTTAAATAATTATTATCATCCTATTATTTGATTAGTGTGCTAAGAGTAACATTAGAGTCTTTTCACATAAACTGAGTTGATTAAGCAAAGATGCTTGTAACAAAACTGATAATAGGAACATTATAACCATAATGAATTACAGTACCTTGGACAGTGGAGAATATTTTACAGAGTGTATCTCTACTTTAACTCCATGTACAGTGCAACCTCGATACTCGCGGGTGGTTACGTTCTATAACCCCCGAGTAACAAAAAAACGTGAGGTTTTGAATCTCCTTTTGATGGTTCCTTTTTTATAAGGGGAATTGTACATGTACTGTAGTGTAAACTCAACAAAAATGGTAAATTACTTGTCATCAATGACTCGCGGCTTCTCGCCAACTATCAGATTTTCCGCGAGTTGCTCTTAGGTTCCAAATAAAAAGTCGGCAACTGCAGAGGTCGCGAGTGTCAAGGTCATAAGTATCGAGGTTCCACTGTACTCCATCAACCGCTGAATAGGAACGCTTATTTCTGGTGTTTGGTTTTCCTCAACACACACACATGTGATAAAGTAACACCTACACAAGATTTATGACTGTGGATAAATAAAACAAAAAAAAAAATGATGTGACATTCTGATGTAGTATTATTTCCCCAGGGACGCCGAGGCGCTGTGGATGTCGACCCGAGCTCTTTGAACACACTTTATCGATCAAATCCCAAACAGAAAAACCCTTCTCTGAGAAGAGCCTATGATATGGAAGGTAAGGTTTTGTCTTCAAAATCACACTGCTCGTGTACATCAGTTGATCTGTTCGGAGCTGGAATGTTGACTTCTCGCTGTCTTCTTGGATGAAACTGTTAAAGGTCTGGTGGAGCTGTTGAACCGAGCTCAGGGCTGCAGTGCCGATGACCAGCGGGGCCTCCTGAAAAAAGAAGAACTCATCCTGCCCGATTTTCTCCAGGTGGAGGAACGTGATGAGGAAGAGGAACGGCAGGAGGAGCAAAGAAGCACATCTCCCCAGGGATTCATATCGCCAGACCCCACTTCATGCACAGAAGGAGATGTGGTGAATTCTTCTAAGTCTTCACTTTGCTCCACAGAGCCTGTAGACAGGATGGGATCTAAAAAGCATTCGAATCCAGCTCGGGAAACAGTGGTATGAGCCGGAGCCCGGCTGTAATGGATGTTATTTTTATTTTGAGAGTGTTTGCACTGAACATGAAGGCTGCTTAGGAAACAGAGGACACTCGGCTCAAAGAGCTTGCGGGACTTGGTTGGAGGACGGAATAAGATGTTTACAGTTCTTGTAGATCAGCAAAGTGTTAATGTTCAGTGGAGTGTATTTATTTGAAAATGGCTGTTAAATATATATCAGTTGCTTTAAAACCCTGGATTACTTTTTTTTGCCTTTAGACTGCATTTTTATTACATGTATTTTATATCAATATATATATATTTTTAAAATCTTATATTAATATCAATATATTTTCCATTTTTTCCATAATTTGCTCTTTACTTATTCCCACTCACCAGCCAGCCCTTCCCTATCATGGGCTCATGGGCTTCCTCTGAGATGCATGAAGCAAGGCAACCATGTTGTTTTTTTTTGTTTGTTTGTTTTTTCGATTTGCTGCTCATAGTTACCACTGTAGCAACGATTTCCCTTAAACGTTAGTTTGATTGTTAACTTTATTATATTTACAGCAGGAAATTGCATCAAACTCATATCTTAAGTTTAATAAAAATACACTTTCATACTGTAAATCATTTAAAGATTTGGCTAGCTAGTTTAGCTAGCCAAAAAAAACCTGATTTTGGTTTTAGTTTTAAAATCAGAATCAGAAACAGCATTATATTGAATTGTTCTTGCTCACACCCAGAATTTTCCAAGGCGCCTCCGGGACAGGCTAAATCTACACTAATCTGGATTAATAAAAAAACTGCGTTTGCATCTAAAAACGCTCCTCGTCCAAACTTTAGTTTTCTGTTGTATCCTAAAAGTTGCTTATTCACACCGAAACGTTTGAAAACCCTCACGTCCCTGTACTGCGCATGAGCAAAAATGTAAGACGATTCGACCAGCATCATTTTTGCCTGGCATTTATTTACTTTGCAGCTTTTTGGAACGTCGCAGCAATAATTAACAGTGCATTAAAACCCTTCGTTTGCACGGCCTACACTCCGATGTGAAAACGGCGTTTTCAAATTGAGCCATTTTGGAGAGCGTTTTTTTTCAAAGCAACGTTTTGCTGACTAAAAACACAAGGAGAGAAAGATGGAGAAACAGAGAAAAAAAAAATGCGTTTTTAAACGAAAACGTTTGAGTGTCAACATGGCTTATGATTTTCAGATCTCACTGTTTCATGTGAAGCAATATAAACGTAATAGTATTGAGCCAAAGATGCTCATGTGTCTCCTCTGTCTCAGACAGTGATGTTAATATTTAAAATGCCTTTTAGCAGAAAACTTTGAGCTTTATTTTAATTAGATCTGGAAATGCAATTATTGTAACTATGCACTCTTGGATTCTAATTGGAATGAGTCTTTCCTGAGGTAAACTCTTTATACGTTTTTTGCTCTGTAACAATGACCAAATAATGATTATTTTGCAAAAAAATGAGTTCAAAGCCCAATTCTGGAGTGACGAATCTGTAACTGATCATAATTGTAATGAGCAGGTTGCTAATGCAGATCTTTCAGGGGTTTTGACAGGGGAAAGAGCTTTAAGATGTTTATAGCAGGTTGTAATATGGTGTCATTGTTCAGCAGTGTGTCCTCCTGTGTGTGGTGGTTGAAAGACATGGTAGCTTATTGGTTAAGGCATTTGATCTCAAGGTCGTGATTTCAAATCCCAACTACATTAAAATGCCACTCCCGGGCCCCTGAGTAAGGACCTTAACCCCATATCTACTCACTTTTATAAATGAAATGAAAATGTAAGTTGCTCTAGATAAGGGCATCTGCCAAATGTTATAAATAAAAATATAAAGGACATGGAAAGGGAATGAGGATGGCGGAGGAGATAATGGATGGCGGGTGATCTGTTTGGCCTCCTGATGCTGATGGATGCCTGTGGCGCTTTTTTCCTGCCTCATAATGCATAAACACACACACACACACACACACACACACACACACACACACACACACACACACACACACACAGAGTAGAGAGAAAGAGAGGAATGTAGACGCACGAACACACACACACACACACACACACACACACACACACACACACACACACACACACACACACACAGGCACATCCCGTTCTCTGCACATCTCTCTCTCAGGCTTTCTCACTCTCTTCAGAAAGTGACTTCCAGGAGACGTATCAATGTACTCCTGAACAGACAGTGAAGAGGAGGTAAGCCCTAATCAAATTCAGAGCAAGAATCATCCATCACAGATTTAGACATCCAAGATGAAGGAGTGGAAAGGCGGATGGGGAAAGGGGGGGGTGGGTGGCGTTGGTTAAGAGGAAGGTGGGGCAGGAGAAAGTAGAAAACGAGAGAGAGGATTAAGAGAATAAGAGCTATAGAAAGCAAGCAGTGTCTACAAGGTGGAGGTTTTGCTCTTTAACGATTAGCCGCCTGGGTTCTTTCTGTGTGTGTGTGTAGAAATCACACATTTCTAAATCGTTCTCTAGAGCTGTGTCCATACTCGGTGGGGGTTTTCCTGTTTACTCTGTCGCCTCTATTTTCTTGTCACCAACAGCAGGATAGACTTAACCAGCATCCTCAGTCTCAGCAAGGTAAGAGTTCATTTTAAAGCCCTTGTGGGTCGCAATTACACTATTTGTTCCTGCTGTAAGAAGTGATTTTGGAGTGTTTTCCAGGCAAATATGCTCACTGGGTTGCTCATGATAATTGCCTGTCTGTAATTGCTGCACCGAATGGAACCACGCTGAGATGAGACGATTCCTGCTTCATTCCCGACTGGTTCACTTTTTCAAAGTTCAGGGACAAGAGTCGAGCGAAGGGAAACATACATGCTCATGCCTCCGAAACAACTGAGATTAATCAACTGTTTAAAGACTTTTCATTGATGTCTGTTTATGACTGAGATGTCACAAGGAACAAGGAAAATGTTCATGGATGATGAGGATAGTCGTTGTAGCTGCTGGTTTTGCTGGCTGATCTTTTTTCTTCACAATATATGTATATGTCCATAATTTATTTGTTAGTTCCAAAGGGGGTTTGAAAAGCTGGTATTCTCTGGTGGCTAACTAACTGCTTCTGGAGGGAGTGTCTGGATTATGTTAAATCCACTCAGGCACTATTAGATCATGGAATTTTTTGTTTGTTAATTTGTAAATGATTTTAGGACCTTTTTGAAGGTCTGTATCTGATATATTGTGTAAGATTCCTACACAAGAAACCTGGCAAACTCGGTATGGTTTGCTTTCTTTGCTTTCTTGACTAAACATTTTCCTGCTTAACTGATGGAACGACCAGTCATACTGAAACGCCAAACGTCAAAATCAGTTGAGCGCATTTAAATTTCTTTGACGTCACTCTGCTTTCAAATGTTTGATAGGAAACTCTGGAGATGAACTCGGTTAATGCTGAAGACTGAAGATGCTGGTTGGGTTTAGATGGAATAACCTGTGTTTTATGCTTAAATATTTACATACATTTACATTTATGGCATTTGATAGTCGCCCTTATACAGAGCGACTTACATTTAGCTTACTCATAAAACTAAGCAGTGATGGGGATAGGGGCCTTGTTAAGGGGCCAAGGAATGGCTGGAATTTTAACTCTTTAGATCCAAAGTCCAATGGCTTAAACACTAAGCTATTTTATATAAGCTATATATTATAGCTGTTTTATAATGAGATTTAAAAAAACATTTAAACGCTTGTCTGACTTTGGTTAATAGTTACAGAAAATTACCCACAATGCCTAACGACTACCTTTTGACAATGTAATCGCTGGGAATTCGCCCTTGCTTCATGTCTACATAAAGATCTCTCCAACATCACGAAAAACTCATCGTCTCGGTTTAATGATGTTAGTCATCACATCACAACACATCATGAGAGCTTTCAAGTAATCTTCAAGGAACTATACTGAATTAGTTCTCTTGCAGTGAGAGACAAAAACTCAATGAGTTTCACATTATCAGAGAAAAGCATAACTCTGAATAGCAGGTCCAAGTTGGCCTTTTATTTTACAGCTGACCTAGAGAAGCATAGAGGGTTCTTTGGTTTGCCATTCTGGAGGGACCTTCGAAGGTTCCTTTCCGAGTCCTAGAACCTGTTTAATTATATGAAGTAAAATGGAAAGTGGTGAAAACTGCTTTAGAAAGATAAAGAATATATAGTTTCACTCAGAATATTTAACACATCTAGTCACACACCCAAACTTTTAAAAGCTCTCCAAAACCCAATCTCCTGGTTCTTCCACTACACAGATAAAATGGTTGAATAGTTATTTATGCTGAAAAAAATCATATTTTGAGATCAGACAGGTGGCTTCTAAATGTGCTATCAAGGGAGCATGCCTGACACTTACACCACTTCATCTGTCAGCTTCACATTTCCTTCTTGTTGCCATGGCAATGCTGTCTGGTGAAGCAGACTGTTCAGAGACTGGTGGAGTAGCACTTGGCTCTGTTCCTTGGCTGTTTTTTGCACTGGGCTTCGACCCGACATCGCCAATGAATTGGTTTGGTTGCACAGCAGAGACAAAACTAATGAACACAACGTAATGCACCCTATGAGGAGAGAATGGACAGATGAGTCATTGACTATACCTATTTTTGGAATGCTAAAATGCATACAAACCTCACCTCCAGACATTATTTTATTGTGATCTTTATCACATGTAGTGTTCAAGCCAACATCCACAACTTATATCTACAATTAATGAATTTGTGATATTTTAGATGTCACACCCTCCTGTTTTCTTCCTGCTGTCTTCCTGTTATACGAATGATCGTGTTACCACCTGTTGTTGGGTTTAGTGTCTGTGTGTCTTTTACTAAATACTAAAACATACTTTTATATGGAACCTTGAAATTTCTTTGCATACCTGTTTGATCTGTTCCTTCACCATTACACTGACTCAGTTAATTAAGTAAACAATGTTTGATAGCAACAGATTTTCTCTGGTTAAGTCACACAATAAAACTGATATACAACCAGTTAACAGGTCAAATATTCACATAGATTTCCCTGTGATTTTTCAGTTGAAGGTTAGTTTTAAAGTAACCAACAGTTTAATGTTTACCAGTTATAATTGTATCCTAATTTGGTTATTTGGTGGCTTGGTAACAAAGGACCGACTGTACACCCGCAACGCTGACTTAATGACAAACAAGTAATTTATAAGAAGACGACTCATGACAACTAACTAATCATTTGATTGTTAGTCATAAATATAATAACAGTATGTGTCAGGCTGTCATTCATGCAGTGGTATGCAAAATCATGATCCTATCAAACAGCTACTTCAATTAGAGTAAAAGATTCAGAAATCAAATATATTAAAAGTTGAAAACAAACATTTCAACAATTATTAAATGATCAATATAAAAGCTGGCAGCCTGCACGTTTCTCACCTTGAGCTCCTTCTTCCATATGGATCGATTTTCTGTTTTGATCTCAACAAGTCTGGGCAAAACACTGAGTAGGCACCAATCAGAGGCTGTGTTTTTATGATGTCATCATGTAGATTTCTTACAAAGTATTTTAAAACCGCAAAAATACAAAACACTAAAGTATTTTAATACAAAATATGAAGCCATTTTCATCAACCCTCTCAAATACAAACGACAAAATCCTATTTTATATTGGAAATACGTATTTGAAATAGATTTATCATAAATACTGCCCATCCCTGGAAACTCATCCATTGGGCAGCACCACAGAGTGTAAATATAAATTGTTCTATACAGTTCTGAATGTATAAATTAGTTAATTAGAGGAAACTGTATTAAAATAATCAAAAGTTCAATGGTTGAGGCAAAAGGATGTCCAATAGTAAACTGCAATTCCTTTTTGAGGTTTCTTCCTCATGTCATCTCTGGGATTTTTATTCAGTTTCACTGTTGCCTCTGGAGAGTGAAAATCTGTAAAGTGAATTGGAAATTATCCACAATTGATTAACAGTCGTAGCTCAGTGGTAAAGATGTTGGACTTTTATTCAGAGGGTTGTGAGTTTAAATCCAACCACTAATAAGCTAACATTTACATTTAATATTTTTTTTATTTGACTTCTGATTTGAATTCTAATCCTGTCATTATTATTGTAATGAGGAGACACATCTTTACAGATCATGGGCTATTTATAGAGTATTAGTTGGTCTTGTCTGAACCCAAGCAAATATTTCATTCCAAATTCATTCAAATACAGACAAATCCCAATTGGGTTATGAAACTCTCTGGGTTATGAAACACTGTTATTTGGATGTATTACTTCATGCAACTTTAATAAAGGTTTTTTTATATCCGCTGCACAAATTCAAAGCTCTTGAACTGCGGTACAAGGATGTCCAGAGTTCGCCTTTGCAATCTTTCTCTCTGTCAATGTGACAACGCAGGAGGATTCGTGATGACATTGCTTGACGTTAACACACGTGAAGCCCTAAATGACCTATAAGTTCCTTTTTCATGCGAATAAATTATAATGGTGCTGATATTTATTTGTAACCCATTTCCTTCACAGAGAATTGCCTGCTTACCTGGAACCTCACAAACATTAGAGCTCCAATCGATTGATTTCTACTTGAAAGAAGCCATGGAGCAAGCAGAGAATAAAGTCAGTGTTTGGGTGTCTCATGATGTTCGATTCGATTTGTTGAAATTATAGCTCTATGTTATATTATATTGCTCCTGGCTTTGTTTTCTTCTCATGACAGACCACATCACCACAGAAGCAGACGGTCAAAAATCGGTCCAAGTCAACGGATGAGGTGCAGCAAGCAAAAAAGGTATCCATAACTGTATACACTACATTTCCAAAAGTTTGTGGACGCCTGACCTTTCCTGTTATATGTGGTTCTTCTCCAAATTATTACCACAAGGCTGGAGGCACACAATTTTATAGAATTTTTTAGATGTGGTAGAATAAACTTGTGCGTTCATTTAAACTTGGAAACCCAAACCTGTTTCAGCATGGCAATGCCCCTGTGCACAATGCGAGATTTGGATTTACATGGTTGAAGAGGAAGATCTTAAGTGGCCTGCTATAGAGCTCTGATCTCTTACCTACTGAACACCATTGGGATGAATGTGAACGATCAAAATGTCATGCGGTCGATGCTTAAATGGCTGTCCAGCACCACCTAGTGTATTTAGTGTATTATGTTAAAGCTTTCTATAGATTTTATATATATTTTTATATATTTTATATATATATATATATATATATATATATATATATATATATATATATATATATATATATGCTGGAGCATGCATCTAAAATCTCTTTAATCTTCATTTTTACTTTTGCCTCTTATCTCAGGCCTTTCACACACCACAGAAGTCTCTTCCAGCTAAACCAGAGATGGAGAAGCTGGAGGTGAGCCTCTACACATTTATGGACTTCTGCCACTATTTGTAGGAAATAAAAATAATTCAATAAAAAAAATCACTCAGACACAGATGCTGCTCTTGGACTCGATGTACACACGCCTTCAGCATTCTCAATCTTAGCCTGGAGCTGATTTATTCCGAGCCTTATGTCTGTCTGCTCTTGTACTCTGTGTGCTTTGGGTCTAATGATGTGTCTCTCTTTCAGGCGGACACAGAGGAGCTTAGAGCTTCAGCTGAGGAACTAAAATGATGGCACCACTCAGACTGGGGTTATAGGGGGGAAAAATTGCATTAAACCACCAAATGCATCTTGCTTACACCGCTGTATCTAACACCATGTCATCTGCCATACGATGTGTATTCCACATGTATTATTCATTAGTCAGGATAAAATATAATCACAATTCTGATGTTAAACTGTACGAGTTGATCAACATTAAGTTTAAAGGGATTTTTTTTTCTCCCAAACATCCTAAAATAATTGTAGCCAAAACCCTGGATTAGATTTATTGATGATGATGATGATGATGATGATGATGACGACTAAACAAATCTTTGTCTGTAATGCAAACAACACAAAAAAACCCCTCTGTGCTTAAAGTAATCTATAAAACATGACCACAAAACTTTTGTAGTCTCTTTTGATGCTTTTACATAATATTTTAGAAAGGAAAATAATCTTCCGTATGATGAATTCTGCAGCTATGACATGTCACCGATGTTGTCATGTTGAGTGCACAAAGCCTATCGCCCCCACTCCCCCCACACTGTCCGTTCCAGTGGCCAATTATGGAGCATTATTGTTTTGCGCACGTGGATTATCCCAGCACCGCTTCAAGACAAAAGCAGTTGGAGGCTCCTGCAGGAGGTAAGTGAAGCTGTGAAGCTTGATAGGCTGTCAAGTGACACACACACGCATGCTGAATGCTTCTATCACTAGGATGTGGAAAGAATGACAGCAGGCAACTCAGAAACCTGTGGCGACGGCAATCTTTCCTGTCAGTTCCATATAACAAAAAATGTCAGCCGAAGTGTGTAAAGTGTTATACGTGAATGGATTAAGTACAAAAAGAATTATTAACTGTTCTTAGTTCTAAGATAAATGATGTTTGGGGAAAAGTCTACAGTCTATCAATCTTCTTTATCATCAACAACTTCTCCACAAGTGACAGAATTTCCACATTTCCTACTACATGTCCTTTTTTTCTCCTTATTATTCTACAAGTCAGATCCAGGAGTTCAGTGGGGGGCCTGAGTACCTAGCGCAAATCAGAATCTGCTTCTAACAGCAGCCAGGTTGTTCAGCCAGGAGTTCCTGCCAATTCTTCTACAGTTCCCCAATCACAATGTCATTTAGATGTAATTTTCTCCCATTTTCTCTCTCCAGTTTGGCCACCTGCCAATTTCCACTCATCATCCAGCTCCCCCTGACACACTCCAGCTAGGGTGAAGGCTAACACAAGCCTTCTTCAAGAGATGTGAAGCCTATTTGAGCTGATTTTCAACACAAAGCGCTATCTGCTGTTTTCCACATACTTTAGCTCACAGATGACCAGGATTGGCTAGTTGTGATTAGCAGGCTAGACAGAGTATGCCATTTGCAGAGAGCCCCCTAAGAAAATGGCTATTTTGCTGTTAATACCCCTGGCCATAGGGAGTTGTGGCATCATCAGGATTCAAACTCGCCCAAAGGAAAGACGAATGCTTTTCTGTTGCATCACTTGGAAGTAAAAGTTATAGTTAAGTAAATTAATTTATTTATAGTATGGAAAAAGGGTCATAGTTGCTGGACCGCTGTCAAAAATATAATGTAAATGAAAGCAGTTTTATCAATTCATAGGTAAGGTAAAGTATAATTAAAGCAGATAAGGGAGTGTTGGGACACTTTTCATTGTATTTCTCTGAGCAGGAAATGATTAAAGATCGATGAATAAAAAATACTAAGACAAATAGCAAGTTGGAAAACTTAACCTCTTTTCAATCTTCTATTTAATGCTGTATTTTATACACAGGATATATAAATAAAATCAATAAAAAAATAGATAAAAATATATATGGCATCTTTTCAATAAGCTTCTGCAATTGTATTGTTGATGATGGGAGAGTCGGACTGCTGCAAAAAGTCTTCTCCAGCACATCCCAAAGATTCTCAATGGGGTTAAGGTCTGGACTCTGTGGTGGCCAATCCATGTGTAAAAATGATGTCTCATGCTTCCTGAACAAACTCTTTCACAATTTGAGCCCGATGAATCCTGGCATTGTCATCTTGGAATATGGCCATGCCATCAGGGAAGAAAAAATCCATTGATAAAATAACCTGGTCATTCAGTATATTCAGGTAGTCAGCTGACCTCATTCTTTGGGCACATAACTGCTGAACGGAGACCTGACCAACTGCAGCAACCACAGATCATAGCACTGCCCCCACAGGCTTAATGGGTGCATCAGTTTATTCGCCTCACATCTTACCCTGATGCGCCCATCACTCTGGAACAGAGTAAATCTGGACTCATCAAACCACATGATCTTCTTCCAATGCTCCAGATTAAAATCTTAGCAAATGAACCTTTTTACCGGTTAGCCTCACTGATAAGTGGTATTCTTAGGTCTACACAGATGTTTAGTTCCAATCCATTCAGTTCCTTTCGCATTGTGTGTGTTAAAATGCTCTTACTTTTACTATTTAACACAGCCGTAAATTCTAGTGTTGTTTTTTTTTTATTTGATTTCACCCAAATTTTTTTTTAATTAAACACAGTGGTCAGCGAACGAAACTTAATGCAGCAGATGAAAGAAACATCATATTTACTTCTCTTCAACATTGAAAGATGTCAACATCCAGCAGTGTGGACTCTGGACTGATGAGTCAAAGTTTCAAATATTTAGCAGTTGCAAGAGTCAAGGTGTTTGCCAAAGGGCTGGAGAGCATTATATTGGTGAGTGCCTGCAGGCAACAGTAAAGCAGGATGACCTAAAAGAATTGTTGCTGTTTTGCAGGTATTGGATGTTCACATTGATTTGATCTGGATTTTTCTTCTGTTCGTTTACTTTCCATTAATGCATGCACACCCCCCCCCCTTTAACTTGTTTCTGACAAGAGAAAACTAGTGAACTACTGAAAAAAGGAATATTGTACTCGATGTTGAATCAATTTGCACAATATCTACAATCATCCCTAATCTAAAGTAAGACTGACTACTCTGTGCTAAGTATGGTGCATGCACATTAAATAGAACTTGTCTGGAAGGTTACAAGGCAGCTGATTGCAATGAAATCATCACGCTCACAAATTTTGAAGGTGGTTTGTACGAGGTCACTGCGGCGACATGCGCGTCTCCGTTCGCGGGTGCCATTCCGAGTAATGTGCGCTCTGAACTGTGCCATTTCGAATTGAAATCAGGGGAATTTCAGTGCTATAAAAAGAGACAAAACAGGTGGCATATAATCCAACTCATTATTCTAAATTATTCATTAAGGCCTGCGGAAATTGCATTACCACAAGAGATTTGCTCAGTAAATTTAATGAGTATTAAGATGCTTGCTGAAACAACACCATAAGCCTTTTACAGACTCAGACTTTTTGTCTAGACGTGATTACAGATGGACAAACAAAATGAAGCAGGCCCTATGCAATCTAGAAAAAAAGAAGGTAATACTTGACCAGACAGTTAATGCATTGCCTGGGGCTTTAAAGTGAATTGGTAAATAATCAGTACTTGTTTCTTCACATACTTGATGTTATACTGAATCTGCATCATGAATGACAAATAGCATCTGCAGTAAACAGAGCGACATAGTAAAAAAAAAAAAGATGGAAAGAAAAGGGGCTTTAAACTTGTCACATGTACTTTACAGCACAGAGAAATTATTTTTTTGCATATTTAGAGCGCACGTTCAGCCATGACACAGCGCCCCGGACACTGAGGGTTTAGGGCCTTGCTTATGGGCCCCAAGAGTGGCAACTTCACGATACCAGGGTTTAAACCCCCAACCTTCAGTGACCACCTCCCCAAAGTAGCCATCCCCTATGATTAGCCATCATGGCGTCTCCCAAAGCTACAGCTACTACTCCAACACCTATCCACCCACTCATTTGAAGAGTTCTTGAGCTTACTGTTACCAGCACTTACTGTGAAATACATTCTGTAAACATCAGTCAGGACCAATTTATTTCATGAACGTTAATTCAGTGCCTGCAGTACTTCTTTTTAGCACCATAGATTTTTTTTATTACTTTTTATCTACCAACCAAAAGAATACAACAGGTCCAGGTTGAAATTTGTTTCTTTTTCTTTTTATATTATTTTAGTCAGTTTTTAAATCTTCTCTGAAATCAGTTTCTATTCAGGTGATCACTCAGGAACACTATTTCAATTCATCCCAGGTGAAGGGCTAAAGTCAGAGCTCTCTAGCAGGAGATCATCCACTCCATCCCATGTAAAGCATATTTTCATTGAGCTGGCTTTGTGCGTGGAACATGCTACAGGTTTGGGTCCCCTATTTCAAGTGAATAGAAAGTTTAATGCTATATGTTATGGAAAAGTCTGATGTTCCAATACATTTGTCTATAAAGTGTATGTTAAAAATCTGATGATAAATACTAATATTGTTGTATAAAATTTAAGGACACTGTGCAGTTGGGGACTCCAACAAGACTTGCTATGGCAGCATAACTAAAAGTGAGAACCAGAAGGCAACACAGACATAAGGGATCTCTGGAATAAGAGACGACCCACCACACCACCATCAAAAAACCTGAGTGAACGTGTGAGAGTGAGGGGACGATGGCATACAAATACCCCAGTTCACCAAACACTCAATATCCATGATCCCTCTAGAGCTGCTCCTTTACCTAAAAAAAAATCTACTGATAAAAGACCCACCTGTTCCCTACTCTCACCACAAATCACAGTATTATTTGCAAACATCATAGTCCATGGAGACTCCTGTCTGACCTCGTCCGTCAACCTGTTCATCACCACTGCGAACAGGAAAGGGCTCAGAGCCGATCCTTGATGCATTCTAACCTCCACCTTGAACCAGTCTGTCTTTCCTACTGCACACTTTACTGCTGTCACACTGTCCTCATACATGTCCTGCACCACCCTCACACACCCTCAGACACACCTGAAAAAAATAGCTGGCTCTACTAATATGATTGAAATACTAATGATATATACTAATAAGTAGTTTTAAATACAAGCCTAGTAGTTGTTATATAATTGTTCAACTGGTTCAAGTGCTTCAGCCCTCAGTTTCATCTTCTTTTATGAGATGCAGAGGAAATCATCGAAATATTGACCACTTGTGGATTCTAATATCTGCTGTGGCCTGTCAGTGAATTAGGCATGCTTCTTAGATATTATGAAAACAGCATATTGGAACATTTCTCTCTATTTTGCGTCAGGTTTTAGAAACCTCTTTTGTTCCAGCTGTGTGGTTTTTTTTGGGGTTTTTTTTGGATGACTCACTGCAAAACATACATGAGACAGAGAGCGGAAGCTATCTGTCACCCAAACACATTGCATAGAGCTTTTGTAGAGATGTAAAATAATCCTAATGTGCAATTTCAGTGATTTATTTTCAGAACTGTATTCTGTTTCTGATTATTGTTTCAAGGTAATTCGCATTGTAATGTTCTTTTGAGAGACCCATTCTCTGTCTATTATTTATAATTAAATTGCTTTGCAATGTGTGTACATATCACCCTCTTTCTTTCTCTTTCTCTCTCTCTCTCTCTCTCTCTCTCTCTCTCTCTCTCTCACACACACACACACACACACACACACACACACACACACACACACAAACACACAAAAAGCACATAAGACTGCTTTAATCAACAGATCTACGGGTATCAACATGCTTATTTGTTATAACGGTGTGATGCTCCTTCGAGAAGCTTTAAATTGGGTTAATAATATTTATCAGTTTCACACACAGATGTCACATTGCATCATAAGTTTTGGAATTGATTCAACTGTCTTCCTGTTTGGACAGCTCTGTGCAACTCATTAAAAATATATATAAAAAAACTTTTCTTTGAGCACAATTAAACTGGTCAGACAGAATCCTGCAGTATGGACAAAAAAATGTTTTTTTACATTTTGTAAAGTGTCAGCACCCAGTAAACATTTTACAACGAATACACCGATGTTCACAGGCAGGCGATGGAGATGAGGTGATCCAAAGCTGCATAACATGGAACAGTTCAAAAAATTATTCCTACCATATGCCATTGCACTGTTTAATGACTCACTTCTATGTAACAGATGTTAATTGCAACTTATATACATAACCCATTATTCACTGTCACTTTACACACTCACACACATGATTGCACATTTCATTCTTTTTCTTTCTATCTTTTTGAATTGCCTGTGCAATCTGTTTTTTTATGTATCATTATCTGTCAATATTGTATTTATTTATATGTTACAATTGTTTAATTACATTCTGCTTGCTACTGTTTGTGTAACCTGCTGCTGCTGTAACACAATAATTTCACAAGGCATGCACAAATACTTTTTGGAAATATGCACAACATACCATGTATATGTAACACAACATACTGTGTATATATGTCAAGATTTTGATTAATTATCTTATTTACAATCTTAGAACTGCTTTTCGAAAGTTCCAAATATTGACATATTTCCTTAAAAACTAAGGTATTTTGTATGTATGTGATTTATTTCAGAATTCTGACTGAAGAACTCCAAAATGTGGTGTAATATGTTAAGAAATTTTATTTAATCTAAAAATACGTACTCATTACCTCAATCGTTTTTTCTAAGTTCTGATATTTTATCTGAAAAATTGATATATTAAGTCAAAATGATGACAAAAAGAAAAATGTAGCATGAATGTATTCCTTTTTTTATTATTATGGTGTTTATGCAAATTAAAGTCAAACCTGCCTTTAAATGTTAAATGTGTTCCCTTCATACTACTGAATGATTTTTTTTAATGTATTTTACTTGTAACACTGTATACGCTAAACTCAATAAAATCATAGCTTCAAAAAATGGTATGATGACATACATAATGTACTATACAAACAAAAATTTGCACACATTCCTGTTCCTACACAAGATTCCTATGTATTTTCTCTCAATTCCACATTTAATCCCTATTTACTGTTATAATAACCTCCACTCTTTAGGGAATTGTGTTCCACAGTGTTTGTGGCGATTAGTGGAGATTTGTGCTCTTATTAGTAAGGTCAGTTGGTGAGGAGTTCTGTTGTACAGTCAGCGTTTAAGGTGTTCAATACCATTGAGGGTCAGAGCTCAATAGCAGGAGATCTTTCACTCCAAAATCTTCATTGAGCTGACTTTGTGTACAGGGATATTTTCATGCTGAAAAAGGTGTTCCATGTGTTTCATTTACATTTCATAATCAGTGCTACTGTAACCAACCCCCGAGTTTTATACTGTCCTCCTTTTAGACAAGCGTCATAGTACCGATGCTCTGAGAACTTAGCTTAGCTTAACTTCATTCCACACGCTTTCACAGGTTGGGTGTTGAGCTGTAAAAAGTCATTATGCTGCTTCCTTCTAAACATTTCCAAATGAAGATAGTTGACAAAAGGTTCTGAGGATGAACATGTGTCTCAGACACTGCTGCTGCCCAGAAGAAACACTGGTGCCTGAACTGTAGACTTTTAATAAGAATTTGCTTTACTTTGATCTTGTTACTTTAAATGTGTTCATTGGCTTATAAATAAATATAGCGAACTTAAAAATAAAAATGAAAAAAGCACTTTGATTTAAACATATTCCAATATTTTCTTACAATTTCAAAGAAAAGTCATTGTCTCTGTACATTTCTTTTATTTTTTCGAAAGCTAATTGGCCCCATGTGTTTGTGCGGTGCACCGGGCAGTGTGAGGTCTGCTGCTCTGCTCTGCAGGATGAGGTAATGTTACCAATGCAAAGTAAAAGATTTGTGTGTCCTCTTGCTCTGTAAACACCCTCCAGGCGAGAGAAAGAGCAGAAAAGGGACATGCAATAGACATTTATGAATGTAGGTCAGATGCTGGGTTGAAACAATAAGACAATCCAGTATAATGTTTACACTGCTGACAGTGTTTGCACTGCACTAGCACTTTAATTCCACTCAAGTCTGCTGCTTATATTTACAATGTTTACATCCCCCTGCACTGCCACATGCTCTCTTCGACTCCTGTCTTGTTTAAGGTACATCGTTAATTCATTTCATCTTTAATGCTAAATCACTTTTGGTATTCTTTGTGCTGCTGTAATAGTTTCCTTCTGGTATGAATAAAGTGATTTATCTACCTACCTACCTACCCACTTGCTTTTAGATCTAAATCCACCTAAATCCTACCCACTTACTTACACACCCAACTACATATACCCATTTACTCATTCCCACCCATTTACTCATTACAGTTTCCACCTCTAAAATAAAGCCCTGTGAGACTACCAGTGACTGAACATGTTTTTATTCTTGCCATTATTTCCTTTATTAACAGCAAAATGAAAGCATAATGTCCATTTTTACCGTAACCTCAGCTGAACTACAATGTATCATCAACACAAGCTGTTTTGTGATTAAGAAAGGCCTGTGTGTGTGTGTGTGTGTGTGTGTGTGTGTGTGTGTGTGTGTATTTGTATATGCATGTGTGGCTGAATAATCGTTCATGAGGCTTAATGTGGAAATTTGTTCTGCTGCTTCTTGAATTCAACATCAGAACACAATCCAGTGTGTTCTCATGTAGAACCTAAAGCCAGATTGCCTCCATAAAACAAATGTTGATCCTGACAGTCTAAGACCAACACCCTTACATAAAACTTCCTACTGGAATCCTGGCAGATAATAAATAATGAACCATTTAAATACAACAATAGTGTGGAGCAAATCCCGCTATTTTGCGGATTTCTCTTGCAGCAACGTTTCACATCAATTGACATGATTTATAAAATCCACTGACTATAGTAATGCCTAACAATAATCACAGCATAATCACTAATCACTAGCTGAAAGACAGTACATGCCAATCATCATTTGATTGACACATTTATGAGAACTTTTAAGCCCTTCTAAGCCATCTGGAACAATGAGATGTGTTTACATGTGCACGCAGCCAAAAGTTTACTTTCTGGTTACAGAGGTTATGTACCAATTAGCACAAGAATAATCATTGTGTAAAGAGGTGACACACTGGTGCAGAAGCTAGCATCGCTGCCTCAGGAAGTTGACAGGATTTTGCCCAGAGCCAGGAACTATATTATATTATCCATCAGCCACTGTGTATTTTTTCAAGACTGATCACTCACACCTTGCACACTTGATTAGCATTTGAAAACAAGTCTTACCTTGCACCTCATTGTGTGCCTTTTGGTCTGATAGTTATGTTTCATTGTTACATGGTGTTAAGTTCTTGTTAGGTATTTATCCTTGAACGTTAAATAAAGCAATATCTGCACCTGCATTCACTCCCTGATTGACAGGAACATGGTCCAAACCTTAGGCTATGACTGCACTAATCTAATAAAATTAGAAAACGGGGTTTTTGTCAAAAAATCGTGTGGAAATCACTGTGTCCACACTTTCGTTCTTTTAATCTGTTCCCAAAATTCTTTCATCAAAATGGCATTTTCATATTTATCCGTTTTGGAGAATGTTTGAAAAATCGACATTTTCGTTCACTGAAAATGCCATCTCAGTGTAAACCGAAGGTCAATAGTTTGGGTGAGTTTTCGCTTTCGGCTGGGTCTGCATCACTGGCGACTGTCTGGTCCGTCTCCGTCTTTCTTTCTTGTGAGTTTAGTGCGTTTGTTCTGCCGCCCATTAATCGATCAGCGCAGTAGTTTCTGGGGCATGTTTTTTTTTTCCCTTGCATTATTTTTATTTCTTTCCTTTTTTACTCAGTAACGGATATGATTTAGAATGTAGTTAAGTGCAATACTTTAAACAAAACATAAGTAAAAGTAAAATGACATACTTTAAAACGTGTAAAATTGAAAAAAAAAAAAATTAAGTACAAAAAAAAGTCCTCTTTAATTACAACAACGTGAGTAAATGTAATTCGTTACTTTCCATCTCTGGGATTATGATCAAGACTACACTTCCCATCAGCCACTGCATCAGTTTATAGGTTTGTTTTTATACCTGATTCACAATTCCCGATTAAATAGCACTTGTATGTGGTCTTTTCTTTCCATGTACGATCATTTTGCATTTTGCTTCATTTTTGTGTTTTTTCTTTGTACATTTTCACTGTAATAGTTCATCTGCACTTGTGTCCTCTTCTTTTACATGACAATAATTATTTTCTAACTTGCAGCTTGGCATGTGGTATTTACTGATTTCTATTCACTTGCAGGATTTGTCTGAGCTAATTTTGCTCGCAGTCAGTTCCCCTGTCCTTGAACAACCTTTGATTTCTGCAGTTTGATTGAACGATGTCGTGTCATGAACATCATTGAGATGAAATGAAATTTATGAAATTAAGCTCAGTCGAAACCATCAGACATGCAGACACGACAAACAAATTTGCTTGTACCGAAAAAAGCTATTTTTTTTTCCCGGAAATAGTTTGAAACAGATGCATGTAATTGGTGTCATTGTTTATTCCTTTTTTAATTAAAATCAGATTCGGGTTTTGTTTTTTTGATTTTGAATTCAAGTTTTTTAAATTGCTCTTGAAATGATCTGTACTATAGGAAATCAATAACAAGTTCTGATATTCTTTTGTAATCATTTCTTTATAATGTATTGAAGTTATTAGTGTTGAGTGTTTATCATGAATCCTATAATTAGGTCCAACTACCAGAATTCTTATTACCGTAGGAGACAGGCTTCCTCCTACCTCGCAAATTAGTCCTTAGCAGCAAGACTTCCAGTCCACACCAAGCCGTGCTTAATTCCTGGACTTTTCATGAAGCCAGCAGATAATTACAGAGCACATGCAGTTCAACTAGTAGCTAATTCAACTCATTTAACACATCTGTTGTCCCAGTATGGTGTGAATGCCTCTCAGTTTTGCACATCTGTATGGTGCCTCTGCTGCCAGAACAAATCGTGGATGCTGTTCATGCTAAAAATGCTCTATGCCAGGATATGCAGTGCTAAGAAGATCACTGATTGTGTTCAGCACTCCAGGATATGAAGCTGAGATTAGAAAGGCTCCTGTGTCTTAAGATAAACCAGCATTGTTTTGATTTGAGCTGTTTTAATTTCTGGGATTTGAGGTAGGACGTAGTAAGAATGTCATTCATTATGCGAAGAAGAAAGAAGGAAAGAGAAGAGAAGAAAAGGAGGAAAGAGCAGACAGAAGATCAAAAGATCGCTTTTTAGGTAATACACTTCTGGTTCTGAGGTTTGAAAGGTATGGTGTTCTTCACCAATGAGGGGTATGTTTTCTTTATGCATTTGATTGAAGTGACTCCATTTCCTGCCGCAATTGAGTTATTGAAGAATGCCAAAATGAGGAAACACCGAGAACATGGTTGCATGGTTGGATACAGAAGCTATTAATGGCTAAATTTTTTTGTGGGGAAGGATGACATTAAAAGCAACATTGCTTCAAAAACAAACCTAATTTGAGATATCACACTAGGATTTTTTTAGGATTATAACCCCCACAGCACCTCAAAAGATTTTAGCAAAAAAAAAAAAAAAAATGTATGCATTAGAAAACAGACATACTTATTTTTTTCCTGTATGTGGCGACCAGAGGTCACTAAATTGCACAATGATTTATGATCAATTTCAAAATAAAAGAAACAATTTCCCATTTTCAATCTTATGATATATGAAGTATCTTACAATAGGCATGATTCTGTACACTGCTTGCACCTACACTTTGGTTTCAGTTGCAGAATTAAAAAACATTTTATTCTGAATATTTGCACTACATTCTGGTGGCCTGCAGAGTATTTTAAAACTTGTCCAATTTGAAGCTATCAATATACTGGCATTAACTGTTCTGTTCTGTGTGGGGCAGCGTGATTCCTGCACCAGTGGGCCTTTGTGAGAATTCGGTGCAATTCCTGTTTTTGACCACTAGGCAATGATGTCTGTGGAGCTACTGAAAATGTTGGAAAAATGTTTGTCTCACAATTAAAATTTGGAAAGGTAAGCAAAATAGTGGAATGTCAGGATCTAGCCGTGTAAAAAAAATAGCAGCACTGCCAGGCTACTGACTGGCCTGTTAGCAAGGCCCTTAACCTTATGTGCTCCAGAGACAAGGTATCATGGCTGACCCCAGCTTCCTATCAAGCTGGAACATGTGAGAACTATTGCGTTTCACTACATGTTTTAATTTGTATGGTTATGTATGTGACAAATAAAATCTGAAGAGCTCTTTAGGTATTTGACCAGAACTTAAAAATGCATGGCATGGAAAAATATTTTGAATGGCTGATTTACAGTAAATTGCAAAATACTTTGCAGATGTATTAATAGCTCAGTACTTAATGCGCTGTTCTAAATGTCATCAGTAACAAACCCAATTCAAATCCAAAAGAAGTAAAAGCACAAATGAAGTAAGAATATTCTCAGTGATAATGGCAGAGGTGGTTTCAGGGAAACTCCTCTGTTTCGTTTTCTAACTATGACTCTATATTCCCGAACACATTTCTTCAACTGGTGACATGATAAGTTTTGAGTGGAATGGAGTTGGATGACTTTCATTGAAGCACTGAAAGTTTTTGCAGCGAATAAGGCATATAGCATGTGCAGCCAGACTTGTATTCCATTCCCACAGAGCCGAGAACATTGATACATCTAGACGCCAACCAAATCCAATAGTAAGTAAAGACAAAAAAACACTGCCTTATAATAATTGGCTCTTGATAACAAATGAAAAAAAAAGACAGTTTTAGATTGTTGCTATGTTTTTATAGATGAGATCACAATTCGCTTACTCCCAAGGGACAGAGATGTACACTAATTTCCGTGTTTTTCCGAGTTCTTTGTCCGAGGCAGCAGATGGCATTAAAATAAAATGGAGCAAAAGGCTAAATTCATTATTTATATGTCAGGCTGAATGCCATAAAAGTCAATTAAAAGGACTTATACGCTATATCTGGGTGCCCTACTGTGATTTGGGGAAAAGACTAACCTCAGTTTTTTTCAGGAAGATGTTAATAAAGTGGGTCTCAGAGGAATAGAAAACAGGAAATTGTGTTCTTTTGAAAGGTTACACAAATTAACACCTAGGAAAAAGGTGTAACTGCGGTCCACTCAGAGAGCTACTTTTAGAGCACCACGTTGCAAATACCTTGCGTTTATGTTTTCCTTGAGTGTTATTACAACTTAACAATAGTACTCTAACTTAATTAATCTTAAAGGTCTCTTCTTATACTCTCTAGCCAATGGTGCTTGGCTGCGCTCCTCTGCAGTTTATTTACATTTCACTTTACAGCAACCATCTGAGGTAATCAATGTAGAAGCCAGTTAACACGCTAGTTATGCTTGTTTACCTGAATGCTTCAATCACACATAAAACAAGGCATCTCCTTCCCTCAAAAGAAAACATAACATTTATATAATTCGAAAAGCAATTGATGTAATTTGCTAATAGCTATATTAGCATAGCTAGCCTGTTTTCTTTGCTCATGTTCTATTAGACTAGCATAACTCTGGCTTTACTTTAGTCAAATGTTTCAGCCTCAAGTAAAAAAGAGCCATCTACTTTCCCTAGATAACTTAAAATGTATATAATTAGAAAATGATTAATTTTAGGTAGGTTTTGCTAATAGAGCCTGCCAGTTTTCTCTGCTAAAGTCTGGTTAGACTAGTATCAACTCAACTCAGATTGGATATGCATAAATAAAACATGATGTAGTTATCCTTTACAGTTATCCATGTACATCTGAATATAAATAAACCATACTGTTTTGTGGAACTTGAGGATGAGCTCCTTTGTTAGCATATGGTTCCCACTTCTTTTTTTTTTTTGGACGGTGAATTAATAAAAACATTTTAAGAACATTCTGGAAACCAAAAGTTTGTTTGTCTGTTTGTTTAAATTGGCTATATTTTACATAGCTAGCCTGTCTTATTTTGCTAACATTTGGTAATACATTGATTCTAGTAGTTAAATGTCAAACAGGCTGGGAAGCAAGTCAGTTATTTACAAAATATTTTAGCTCTTATTAATCCACAGTAAGTACAGAGCAGTTAAGTATTTTAAAAATCAAGCAAATTTGAATGCTATTGTTTGTCCAACGAGAGTCCAAGAGCTGTCTTCTGGAAAAGACTGCATCCTGTTAGATTTTGAACAAGACACCTGCTGGATAGCTAATTAAGCTCTGAGTAATCGAATCACATCTGCATTTAGTCTTGGCTCTTGATTCTATTATGAAGCGACTGGCTTTATGTTCCATTTTCCTACACTAATCAGTATTATCGTAGTACTGGGATTGAGCGAGACATGAAAATGTGAAAATTACTAATGCGTGAAATCTTTTTCCGCTGAGTGTGACGAGAAAGGCTACAAGGCTTTTATCTGAAGACAGCACATGGGGTGCCGGATGGATTCAAAAGATTGTAAGAAATGAAATCGATCTGCACGTTGGACCACTGTAAGATGACTGGCAAACTGTATTGAGAGACTTTTGGGATATGTAGCATTAAATTGGGAAGAGATGGAGGAAAAATACCTGGTGAATTGTCATGGTGTGTCTTTTTTCCTCTGCAAATTTCTTATATTTTGTAAAATCTGGCCTACAGTTTATCTTAATTGAAATGGAGCTGTTCAGTGTGTGGCCTGGGATTTATTCAAAGCACACATTTAACAATGTAGATGTCAAACGGGCCACATTTTCACTAAAAACTTGATTCTTAGTGTACATACATTTCTTCTATTTATACTACATTAGTGCAAATATTTATGTGGATTTGGCTTTATCCTTAATTTGTGTGTATCTGTGTTACTGCATAAGAAAGGTTTCCAGCAGAAAGGATTAGCATGCTAAATATTGGATTAGCAACTGAACTGAATCGACCCACTGGGACTTGCAGTATCAGCATTCACTTCCCACATTAGAGACTACATTCGAATCACGCTCACCTTGGTAAACATTATTTCCTGCTCATGATTTCGGGATCCTCATAATTAAGTATGCTACTTTAATGCTGTTTTGGTTTTAGAGCTTTTCGAAATCTCCCACCTGGAACTGGAACAAACCCAAACGTTTAAAAAAATCCTAGTTTAATCCTAGTTTATGTTGTCTAATATTATCTTCGGAATATATCTTACAATAGAACGGTTCTTTACATCATAAACATGCTGTTTGCACAATCGGTTGCACAATGTTTTGAAAGTAATCATGGGGCTGCGTGAATCCTGCCCCAGTGGGCCTGTATTAGCAGTTATTGCAGTTCCCCAGTTTGATAACTATGTATTTAAATTGAGAAATTAGTGGAAGATCTATTTATATCTATCAAATATATATTTTTTTGACAATCATTGTCCAGCCTTAGAGTCACTTAGTATTTCAATAGAAGTTCTAACGAATAAGTAGAAGTTTTAGTAGAAAACATACAAATTTGGCAAGATATATTAATTTAGTTCCTTGATTGATAAACAAACTTGTCCTGTTCCAATGCCACCTCTCTGATAGGATATTCATTTTATTTAATTGACAGGGACAATGCAAACATACATAGTGTCAAAGCAAGCTTGTCACTAAAATGCTGCATAAAAAGTTTATAGCAAATGCTAATTTTCAACTCCTGTCCAAATTCAAATTCTATGCGTTTCAGTTCAAATGCAAATAAATATGCGAGTTATATAATGAATTGTGCCGTGTCTAAAACCCGCTCCACATGAGACTCTTCATTTTACCACTAAATGCATTTCCGTAATGGAAAACAATCAATTTCAGAAAGCTGTTTCAGTTCCCTGGCTAGCTTAGCTCTAACAAATGGTGGGATTTCCAGAGGATTTAAAGTTAAAAGGTGCCTCATCAGCTTGATATTTTCCATGAGAGTGGATTTAAACGACAACCTCAAACTGTCCATAGGATTCAGTGTCTTGTAGGTTTTTTTTTAATAAGGACAGGATTAGGGAAACGTTATGCTTAAATGATCCCTGAGGAAGATGTTGGATGATATTATAAATGTCTACAACATAAAACTTTCTAACCAGACATGATGCATACAAATGAGATTTGATGTTGTGGAGCCCCCTATGGAGCTCTAAATCCATGATTAACATTAAACCTGCTTTTATGAACATGAGCAATTCTCTTTGCATTCAATTTCCTTTTAATTACTTCATGTGTTCTATGGGGGACACATTCATTTTTTTTTTTTTTTTATGAAAAGTAATAAATAGTTTCTATAATAAACATACACTATATGGATAAAAGTTTATAGACACTTCACCATAAGTCTAGTATGTTCTTTTTGAACATCACATTCCACATTTAGTCCCCATTTGCAGGTGGATTTAATGTTATGGTTAAGCGGCCACTCCTGGGGCCCTGAGCAAGGCCCTTAACCCCATAGCTGCTCAGTTGTGTGAATAGGATACATGTAAGTTGTTTTGGATTTGGGGGAGGGGTAGCGCAGAGGTTAAGATGTTGGACTTCTGATCAGAAGGTTATGAGCTGAAATCCCAGCACCACCAAGCTGCCACTCCTGGGCCCTTGAGCAAGGCCCTTAACTCTGTATTTCTCAGTTGTATAAATAAAAAAAATTGTAAGTTGCTCTGGATAAGGGTGTCTGCCAAATGCCATAAATGTACAGTAAATGTAAAAAAATGCAAGAAAATATAGAAAAATAGAAGCATAAGATGCAGAACGACCTTTATATATTTTTCCTTATCTACATTTCCCGAAATCTCTTCGATTGAGGTTCCTGTTAAACAAACTGGACAACAGTTGACTGGACAATTTCAGGGCTTTCTTACAGTTTGCTTCAATTCATTTGATTTTATTTTTATTTGTGGAGCTCTTTTAACAATTGACATTGCCTCAAAGCAGCTTTGCAGAGATTTCCCTGTAATAAAGTTGTATAAAGAGTGTAATTTTAGTGCCTATAAGTTTGTTCCTTAAAATTGTAAGTTTAGCCCTAATGAGCAAGCCAGTGGCCACTGTGGCAACTCAATGAGATGGTTACATGATGAGAAACCTTGAGGGGATTTAAAAGGGAACCGATCCTTATCTGGGTGGCAATGAATATCCATTAATTACAGCGTCATACTTGTTAAGGTCACTCACACTGCTGGTCTGTGTTCAGTACATAAAGTTCCAGCTCTTGGAATAGTGAATTACAGTGAAAACATTACAGCACTTACTCTAGGTTATGGGTCAGTCTTTGGTTTCCATGGCAACACCATCCAGCTGTGGCTTCTTTACAGATCTATTTTACTTGATGAAGGAAAGAATAATTAAAATATAGTATAGTAGTATTATAATAATGCATGTAGTCCATGTTTGCGATGCAGTTGCATAAAATCTAAATCACGCTTGTGAGGTTTTACAGAATATCGAGACGTCTGTGATTTCGGTGGCCTTGTGACTTGTATAGCATCGCTTAAAAATCTTTTGAGCCCACTGGACCTGCATGACTGATGATGTTAGCAGAATGTAGTCATTTTCTTTAAAAGTAAGACTATCTTGGTATTGGAGCTTGATTGTGAAATCCAATATGGAGAACACAGAGTTTTCACTCTTCTGGGAAGATGTTCTGCTAGATTTTGGACTGTGTTTTGTGAGAATTCATTCAGCCACAATGGTGTTCGTAAAAGCAGGTACTGATGTACAGTGTGGGTGAAAATAAAATAGGGAATGTTTAAAAGCTATAGTACTTGGTGTCCTTATTTTCACACAAGATGGTGCACCACCCCATTTTTTTCTTTCGAAAAACGAGATAATGGTATGTAATTCCTATTTTTGCTGTTTATTTCACAAATGTAGAACAGCAAGTCTCTGAAATTTTGTCAGTCATGCCACCTGAATAGCAACCTTCAAAAAGATCTGGCAATGATTTTTTTTTTTCATAGTCAAACCGAAAACACTGTCTGAAACTTTGTCTGCTAGAGTTCTTTCAATTGTAGTGCATAATACATGTCTCAGTGCTGTGCCATATTCAAGGTGTTTATTTTCAAATAATGCCATATTCTTGTCTTTATCACGTGTTAAGTCTTGAAATGAAAATGGCTGCCGTCTGGACGATTCTAAAAATCGCAGCACCTTTGAACATTTAAATTCAATTATTTTTTTAAACCCAGTGTCTGCAGGCTTGTTGACTCATCAGTGCTACACTTGTGTTTGAGTCTCCGCTCAGATGAATGTAGTCCCATTTTATCTGTCTGATCTGCGGCTTGCTAATGACGTTACCCTAAAAAATAAGAGCAAAATTAATCCAATAAATAAACCACACTGGAGCCAATCTCTGACTTTACTGATCCTCCACAGCTCAGATTTCCAGATGTTGGTGTATCTATCCATCCATCCATCCATCCATCCATCCATCCATCTATGCCTCTCTATCTCTCCCTCCATTTTCATCTCTCTTTTTATTTCTTTCTCTCTCGATCTCTCTTTTTTCCTCTTTCTGTTTATCTCTCATTGTACCTCTGTCTCGCTCTCTCTGCATTTCCATATCTCTCTCTCTCTCTCTCTCTCTCTCTCTCTCTCTCTCTCTCACATTATCTCTTTTCCCATCTATATCTCTCTTTCTCTCTGTCTATCTCTCTGTGTCTGTCTGTCTGTCTTTCTCTCTCTCTCTCTCTTACACTCACACACACACACACACACACACACTCACACACACACACACACACACACACACACACACACACACACAGAGTAATTTTTTAAAGCTTTGTTAAATGCAAACAGTTTTTCTTTGCTGCAATACCTGAGAAATGCAACTCTGACAAATAGATGTGCTCGTGTTTTTATTCTTCTTTTCTTCCTTTTTTTTCCTCATTTTTTGCTAATTGCTTATCCGCTAGCTAGAATTAAATCTCTAATAGAGGTTTAAATGTGTTTTTGGTAATGAAACTGCCTGAAAATGTTGGCAGTCAGTATATTGGGATGCTAATTTCTTTGAAGGTTGGTTTTTTTTTTTAGTTTGAGCCAGATATATGTTCATAGACAGACTGAGAAAATTTGCCAGCTGCAGGAAACCATGAAAAAAACAGACTATCAACAGACATGTTATCGTAGGCTTATAGCAGACGGTGTTGACAGAAATGCCACGAACTGTAGCAGCATTAGCAGGAACGATATGACGACTGGCATAAATGTACATGAATAACTCGACATAAATGACAAGAATTACAGCAAATTAAAAGAAATGTCTCACTTTTGTCCAAGCAAGACTTGGTCTTACCTTCAAGTTGTAACTCCTCTCCCTTTAATGGCTTCTAGATCATGTAGCATAAATTCGAGACTTATTTGAAATAAGCAATTCGTAGTAGGTTAATTCAAAAAGAACAAAAGAAAAAGAAGGCAAACATTTACAGAAAAGAAATCTATTCGTAGCTGACGTCTCATTCATAATGTGTTCTCACCTCATGTCTTTAGGTTTTACTGATGATGAATGAATGATTGAATAAATTAATGCATAATTCATGAATTAAGGACTATTAGTAGTATAATGCAGTGTGAGTATATTATGGGGGAGAGTTGTGATTTTTGCTTGCCATGATGGAGACAGTAATTTAGCATCCTGAACAAATTTGCCTCTAGAAATTCACTGAAATTAACTGGTGGCTAGTCCATAGAAAGGTTTGTTACTGCAATAGTGTAGAGCTGATACTACTGTTACTAATAATAATATAAATGAAAATATGAATAGTAATAATACTACTAATAACTCTCAGAACCCTTTGGGGATTTGAGAATTAAAATTGTGTAACCTGTGTAACATCCTGAAACTAAGTTACAGTACAGTGGCCAGGGTCATACAGAGGTTTCCCAAGACGGGTCCAGGCCTCGCAAGGGTCTATCAAAGAGTCCTTGTGGTGTGCGCCAGGTGCAGCAGCTGTTTAAAAAAACGCATGAGTGCTGCAGCATTGCTTTAGAGGTTGCAGAAGCAGAAGGTCCACTTGTCAGTGCTCAGCCCATTCTCCACACACTGCAACAAGTCTGTTTGCATGGGTGTCGTCTCAGAAGGAAACCTCCTCTGAAGCTGGCTCACAAGAACGCCGCCTGAGAACAGCTTGCTGAAAACGCCCTGTTCAAGAGCAGGAATTACTGGAACCATGTCCTGTGGTCTGATAAGACTAAGATAAACTTGTTAGAGAAAGATTTGTACTGCTAAACAAGCTGCACCTTGACTACTATAAAATATATACAATTTTCATTTCTATAGGTTGGTGAAATATAAGGGGGGTTTACTCACCTTTGTGAGATAATGTGTGTGTATATTATACTTTGAAGGTTTTTCTCTTAATGCCTTTACTATGCTAATAGTGAATTTTTGTCTGTAAAAAATCTGAAAGACATGTTAGGGTCTAGATTCTATTTGAAATGTGCTGCTGTGATCAAAGAGGTTTTGTTTATCATTGACCTTTGACAAATTGACCAATTACATCAGTGGAGTCATGTGGAACATCAGCTACAAAAATGTTCATTAATATCCCTGACACTTCGCAATCAAAGGAAGATCTAATGCCTACTCTTCTTACCATTACCACACCATCAATTTCTAATCATGCTTGACTTCACATGAACCTTGTGTAACTCCCATAATTCCTTAAATCTCAGTATGTTTCATTATAAATGCGGAAATTTCCGCCGCATGATCGTTCATAAAGAGTGTACATTGGTCCTGTTCCAGTTTTGTCTTAAAGCTGAGTTTGTGTGAAATGAAAAATCGTTTCTGCCGGCAGCAATGTTATTTCTGACTCATGAGAACTGCTCTTAATTTGAACTTCCTGATGTGTACCCACTCGTTTCTCATCGGACGAGCGAGGACAGTCTTTTCTGCAGTCTTTCTGGAATGTGAATCATTCATGTACATCACATCAAAGATTTACAGCACTGGTGGCTAATCCCTGGGGTTCGACTGCAAAACTCTGTTACCTCTGAACACCTTACTGACCACACTGGCACAAGGTGTCTCGAAGTCTTGAGCTCATATCCGTTTGACTACACTATACACTATTTAGACAAATGTATTGGGAAACCTGACTTATGTGGTTCTTATGTAGACATAAGAATTGTAGTTCATCCCCAAACTGCTACCACAAAGATGGAGGCTCACAATTATATAGGATGTCTTAGGATGCTGTAGCATGATAGCTTCATGAAAATATGCTTTACATGAGTTGGACTGGAAAATCTTGACTGGAGTTGGACTTTACATGAGTTGGACTGGAAAACTTGACTGGAAAATTTTGAGTGACAAGCTATAGAGCTCAAACCTAAACCCAATTGAACATCTTTAAAATGAATTGGAACTCTGATTGCACCCCAGGCCTCCTCACCTCACATACATCAGTATCGGACTTTACTAACACCCTTGTGGCTGAACGAGGACAAATCTCCAAAATCTAGTGGAACATCTTCCCAGATGTGTGGGTGATATTATAACAGAAAATGGAGACTTAATGTGGAATATACCCAATGGCTTGGGTTAGAGAATACAGCAGTGCAACACACCTGAGAAAAGATAAACATTCTATCTGTCCTCTTCCTCATACATGAACTGACACAATTGACTAGTGTTTCTGAGTGACAGGGGAAAGAACGTACACTGCCCCTCCCACCCAGTGACCATGGCTAGCTTAGGATGCTAAGCTAACTCATTATATATGTGTACAGTGTCATGGCAAATTTTTCTTTGCTGCTGTAACATTGAAATTTCCCCACTATAGGACGAATAAAGTTATATATTATCTTATCAGGAGTCATATTTCATGTAGTTGTACATGTTGTGATGCTTTGACATCATTTTTTGCTTTTTATAAAAGCTGTTTTTGAGTGTCTAGTTGTAACAATGAATCTCTAAAGCAGGACAAATAAAAATCACATAGAGAGTAACCCGAGGGGAAGTTTTATTTGCCTGTCAAGATTAGGGATAGTGAATACGTTTCCCACAAGACAGAGCACTCTCATATGCCTCATCGAATGACATTTAACACCTTAGTCACATGCACTGCTTATTAGCACTTAGTATGTACACTCGTGTACCTCAGTGAAAGTCCCCTACTTGTCTTTCACAGTGGTTGCCACTGTTCTGATAGATAGACATCATTTTATTGCCACTGCATGGTACAGATACACAACAACGAAATGCAGTTTATCGTCTACAGAAGTGCAAATAGTAGCAATTGTGTAAAGAAAAAAAAATGCACATAAATATGAAATTATATGTACAGCATGTAATATATTAGTGGATAATTGTACAGCAAATAAATATAAAGGCTCTGCCAGAGACAAATGTGCATGAGCTGTTGAGTAAGTACAAGCTCTGCTCAGGTTTCTGTGTTCATGTACTGTGGATGATTTCATGTTTTTGTTTCTTTGTGCTTGTCACATGCCCGTGCTACGTTAAAGTTGATTCAAACAATCAAGACTGGAAAATTGATTAGAAATAGATCAAGCTAAAACAATAAATGAAATAAACGTGAGTGCATGAGTAAATTCCATAATAAACCTCAAGAACACGTGGGTATTAATGCACCTTTTTTTGGGGCTTCCTTGCAGATTCCTAAAAGCCCCAAAAAACAATCTGTGAATTGTGAACTGCAGCTTTAACAAAGCAGAATGCATGGTTTCTTACCCGCCTCAGAGCACTAACTGTAGTTCATATTCTTCCTCCAGGGATGCAGAGGTTGTGCTAAAGCGTGTGAGTAATCTGTGGGATCTGTTCTGTGGAGCAGCGTTCTTCATCCTCAGTACTGGGACTTTGAGCTGATGTGGAGGAGTTTAAGCTCTACACAGCTGGAGGGCATCGTCCCAGAAGACTTCTCATCTTTTAGCCGAAATAAGAGTCCATTCACCTTCATGATCTTCGTAGTTACCTCAAGAACTGTGAAGAGAAAGAGCTGTCACGAAGCATACTTATGAGTGGCACGTCACCAGCTTGTAAAAGAGCGGATGCTTAGAAATCAGCACTTAAGCATTTCTCTGGTAATTAATTGAAAGAGAAAACATGACAGGGTTATTAACACCACTGTGGTGTGATTTTGCACCGCCATCTCAAAGTTGTACCTTTTATTTTACAGCATGTACTTAAAAAATCGTTTCTTTATTTTACATTACCACAATTAAACAATACGACTTACTATATGTTAAAGACCGACACATTGTTGCTTTTATCCTTTTAGATTTATACTTAATGCTTTGGGACCCACAAAAACGAGCCAGTGACATTATCACGTGATTCATTCATCAGGCTCATTTTTCATGTAATGAAATGAAGACAAAAATCATGACTTGTCATGTTAACGAGGAACCGCTCTGAAGAAAAATGGTGGAAAAATCTATGTTTTGCATTAAAGCTCTGACACTGGAGACTCCTTCCAAAATGCTAAATAAAACAAATCTCTTCTTAAAAAAAATGTTCCTAGCAGCTGGTCTTTCTACTGAGGTAGTAGAGACCATTCTCCATTCCAGAGCTCCCTCCCTGAGCAGGTTGTATGCCGCTAAATAGCATCTGATTGCCACGTGGTGTGAGCACCACCAGTTAGACCTAGTTAACTACCAGGTTGGTTCAGTTCTGGAGTCCCTGCAGGAACAGTTCCCTGCAGGTTTACGCGTCCGCTATCGAGGCTTATTGTACCCTGCCAGAAGGGCAGTCGCTGGGGAAACACCTCCTTGTTACATGTTTCCTACGCGGCACCCGGAGTCTGAGGCCCGGGATGCGACCCAGAGTGCCTGTGTGGGACTTGGCCGTTGTGTTAGCGGCTCTATCTGAGCCCTCCTTCAAGCCCTTGGATGAGGTGGCCCTTAGGTATTTGTCGGTTAAGACCTTTTCTCCTGGCGATCTCCTCCCTTAAGAGGGTTGGGGACCTACAGGCTCTTTTTGTGGCCCCTTTCTGGACCTCCTTGATTGGTCCTGTGCCCTTCCACTGGAAAGAATTTTCTTCTATGAAGACCACTCGCTGGAGATGATATTTTCCTCATTGATGTTCTCCACATTCGTTTCACATGAACAGCATAAGGTTACTGAGGTGAAGATGAATTTTTACTGTAATTAATATAAACTAGTACAATGACTTAACAATCCTAATTTCTTTCTCCCTGTCACGCCTCTTCTTTCCGGAACTGCCTGATTTATCCTGATGCCCTACTTCTGGATAGAGTTCAAGTGGAGACCACTCTGTGCAACTGAGGATGGTTTCACATCAACAGCCTAAAGATCTATGAAGTTACTGAGCAACTCAACTGTAATTAATGTCACAATTTGCATGAACAGTTCTGCATTTAAGTGCCTATCACTGCACAGTACACCACAACAATGATTAGATTGTAATGAATGGATATTCAGTGATGTGAAAGAGGATGGTGTCCCTTTTGAGTCTGGTTTCTTCTCAAGGTTTCTTCCAGATGCCATCTCAGAGAGTTTTTTTTGCCACAGTCGCCACTGGCTCGTCTTCTAGGAATGAACTTTTATATGGAACAAACTTACAGACACTAAACTTGTACATTCTTTTATAACCACTTTCATTCTGTAAAGCTGCTTTGAGGCAATGTCCATTGTTAAAAACACTCTACAATTAAAGATTAATTGAACTGAATTGAAACTTAAGGCTAATGACAGGATGTTCAGGGTCACCCAGTTGAGGTTATACCATCTCAGTGAGATTTTTCTTGCTACAGTCACTACTGGCTCGTTTATTAGGGATAAATGTATAGGGACTAATTTATAAATATTAAATCTATATTTGGAATCTATTTATCGGGACAATGTCAATAAGAATAAGAATAAAACTGAATTGAATTGTGTAACCGTTTGTGTGGCCAATCAGATTTAAAAATTCATCTGAATTATTTACTTTGCATCTTTTGAGTCCTTACTCTAGACGTGATACCATACTTCCACTCAGCCTTTTTTTTTGTATTGGACATCACATGGTGTAAATTGTTCAGCTGGAAGAGCGGGGTTGTGTCAGTGGGACTTCAGGATAAAAGCGTAAAATCTTAATTAGCTTTCAAGAGGGAAACAACTCCATAGTTCTGACCCTGCGAAGAGTAATTAAACTCCTTGGTGAGTTGATTAGCGGAACAGAAAGGTGAAGAACGGCTGAAAATAGACCACTTCTTCAAGGGTTTTGTTCTACTCTGCTTTCCATGGTTTTTTTTTTTTTGTGAACATGAGGTGTACGAGGTGAAAATCTCTCGATCTGTGAACCTCGAGCTCAAGCAGCATGACACTCGCCACTCGTCCTCCCGGCAGCAGAGATTTGTTAATTATGGAGCATGTCAGTGAGGAGAAAGGCAAGGATTCTTTGATACAGCTAAAAAAAATTAGATGGTGTGCTTCTGAGGGTCCTCCTGCAGCACATCAAGATTAAAGAGCTCTTACTTCAGAGAGGCCAGCTCATGCTAGGAGTAGCAAATGCTTTTCTTTCTGCAGTAGGGTTGTTTCTTACCCTGGGAGTCCATTAGTTTTGACATGTAGTCAATCTTATAGTTAATATCCAAGCTACCTGATGCATCAGTCCCATGAAAAAATAAAAGAAATTTACAATAATCAAAAAAATTAAAAGTTTAAATTAAAGACAAAGCAGGCTGCCAAATGTTCACCAAATGTCAAGTCAAGTCAAGTCAAGTTTATTTGTATAGCGCTTTTCACAACAGACATTGTCTCAAAGCAGCTTTACACAAATCAACAGTGATGGTGAATGGTGTGAATTTGTCCCTGATGAGCAAGCCGTGGCGATGCCGAATGCTCCGTAGATACATTATGTGCATGGCTCTATTGTTTTTTTAGACTTCTAATGTATTGACAGGTAACTTGACTAACACATTTGTTAACTTTCTACCTGAAATATATGTTAGAACATGATACAAAAATAAATAATGTAAATGCTTTAGGATTGTTTTTTTGAAATTGTTCGGGCTTTTCATAGACACTCCATACTGCATTTAGTTTCACAATCCCGTCCATCTCTGACATCCTGACAAAGGAAAGGAACACACAAGGAAACAATTCTGTTTGCTCCCAGTACTGCTAAACAATTACTGTGTTAGCAAACATCCTGCTGGGCTTTAAAAAGAAAAAGAAAAGAAATAGAAAAAGAAAGTAATGAACTGCAATTAAACCAGAGTAAATACAAGGGCAGGGCTTTTCCAAGATTAAATATTTCCTAAATTGAGGAATGAAGGCATGGAACTATAAGTCAAGAAATGTAAAAGGTGCTTGATACTTGTCACATGTACATTACAGCACAGTGAAATTCTTTCTTTAATATCCCAGCGATGTAGGAAGCCGGGGTCTGCCATGATACAGTGCCCCTGGAGCACTCAGGGTTAAAGGCCTGGCTCAGGAGCCCCAAGAGTGGCAGCTTGGCGATACCAGGGCTTGAACCCCCTGACCTTCCGATTAGTTACCTTTACCACTGAACTACCACTTTCTGGTAGTTGATGAAGAATTGATGAATTCTTGACCCGTAATGTTCTTTAGGAGCTTATAGAATGTTTGTGTGATCACCTTTGAGGTTCATGATATTTACAGGATCATGTTCTTTCAACCCCCCAGAAAAACAATAAAGAATGCTTGATCATGATCAGATCCTGTTTGTTGCTGTGTACGCCCATTAACATGATCTCATTAGATGTATGGCATTTGGCAGACTCCTTTATCCAGAGCAATCTCATTTATACGGCTAAACAGTTCAGGGTTAAGGGTCTTGCTTAAGGCCCAAGCAGTGTAGCTTAGTGCTGGGATTTAAACTCAGAAGTTTGAAGTTTTCCAACATCTTAACCGCTGAGGAACCCCTTCCCTTTAATTTGAACTCCTGAAGAGATGAACAATAAATTCGCTTTTCTGGTTCATTCATGTTCATTATGTTCGTTCATTTGCTTTTGACACATGCTAATGTCAAACAGATTGTTGAACCAGACACTTCCTGGCCACATTCAATCATCAGATCAGCCATTTCTTTATCAGAAATGCAAAGCATGAAATCATGGAGATCCATGTTACGTTCTTGAATTCTGAGTTCTTGAATGTTCACATAAAGCAGCATAATGCGGAAACCAATATTTTCTTAGTTATTTTCACTGCGGCATTGTTGTTAACACCAGTGGGGGTGGAGTAAGTGTATCAGTAACAGCTGATCTCTGTGGATTTTCATGCACAACAGTCTCAAGAGTTTGCTCACACAGAATGGTGTGAAAAATAATCTGAAAAATAAAAAAACATCCAGTATGCAGCAGTTCCAAAGGCAAAAACACAATTGATGTGAGGGTTTAGAAAAAAAGATCTAGTCTGGTTATAGCTAGGTAAAAGATAAATAACAACTTTATAACTGTGCTGAGCAATAAAGCATTTTAAACACAGCTATGATTGGTTATAACTGCAGAAGTTCACACTGGGGTTTCAATCCTGTTCATCAGAGTCAGGAATCTATAAGAGTCTACAATAGGCACAGACTCACTGAAATTGGGCTGCTGAAGATCGGAAAAATGTCACCAGTTGTACTGAATGGACAATACATCGTATTGTATAACATATTATACAAAATTTATATCAGCGCTATTTTGTGTATTGTGTTTTTCTGTCCTGTTCTGTTTTGTATTGTTTGTTTGCTCTGTCTTTTGTCTTACACTGTTTGCACTATGATGCACTTTATATGGCTAAGACATGTGTTCTGTATGTAGCTCTATCTTGTTTGATGTGGCTCTATGTTGTTTATGTTGCACCTGGGCCCTGGAAAAATGTTGTTTCATTTTACAGTGTACTGTGTCAGTTATAAATGGATGAAATGTCAATAAAAGTTTCTTGACTTTTTGACTTGACTTGACTATGCAATGAACTGTTTAAAGTAAAAACCAGATCAGAGAAATCTTCCTATTATTATCTTCTTCTACACAAAAGTATAATCATGATCCTAATTCAGAAAAATACTCCGAAATATAGTCAGTTAAAAATATCGTCAGCTTGGGAACACAAGAGGTTTGCAGAAAGGCTTGCTTCCCACACTTGAACATGTTGTTTTCTAAAAAGAAATGATCTGATGTCATCTTTCAACAAGCCACACTTCAAAAACAATGAAAGAGCGGCTTGAGAAGAAGTCCAGCAGGTCAAGGAGTTCAACAAGATTCGAGCTCTTTAGAGAATATTCACTCTTAAATCAAACACAAACTACCCAAGCAAACTACATTTCAACATCATTCAATGAACAGCATTAACTTTAATTTTTTTTTTTTATAAGAATCTGTTTACAAGTTTACAGCAGTAAAGCTATCCCATAATGATGTCTTTTATCTATCTTTTTGCAATTAGTTTCTTTCCAGAAATGACGTTTGTTATGCAATTCAATTGTCTACACACTGCTGTATCCCTTTCTAATATTCTTCACGAGCTGGCAAAATGTTCATGTGTACTCCGAAAACCTCCAGAGATACATTGAAAAGACTTATGTTTAATATACAGGAAATTGACTATGACACTTCTCCAAGCTTTTTGACCCTTAGGACGTGTCCCAAGGGCAAATAAAGACATGGTAATCTGTAGATGTTTGTGGGGTCACAGCAGTGTACAGGGAACACTATTCAGTCTCATGCATTTATCAGTGTGTTACATTAACAGCTGCTCTGAGCCTCACGGGCATCACAGTAATAAATAATATCTGTGTATATCTGTAAACTGTATATATATATATATATATATATATATATATATATATATATATATATATATATATATATATATATATATAGAGAGAGAGAGAGAGAGAGAGAGAGAGAGAGAGAGAGAGATAGATAGATAGATAGATAGATAGATAGATAGATAGATAGATAGATAGATAGATAGATAGATAGAAATGTGTGATTAAGTTGCAATTAATCATTAATTAACGAATGACAATGACTATCTGTTTTAAATGTCCCTTAAATAAATACTTTTCAAGTATTTAATACTCTAATCAACATGGGCATGGACAAATATTGATGCTCTGCAAATGTATGTTTATTAGTAGTAAAACCAAACTCAATCTAGAGCATGAAGACTTACTATTCTTGTAAGCATTTTAAAGTAATTCTGCCATTTATATTTAATTAAATCATCAGGACATAAAATTGAACTTTTGCTATGTTTCCACACGGACGGTTTTAATTGCCGGATGTGTGCATCATGATGGTTTTTTGTGCTTGATTTGAGACTTGGCGCAAACAAATGTTTCTTGATTAAAAATTGTTTTTTGCTGGAGTTTATTTTATTTTTTTAGATTTAATTATATGAGTGAAATAAGGACGTTGTGAATGAATGTGTGCTGTGTTGAAGGTTTTAATTCCGACTCTTTTATATGTATATATTTGTGTTAATATAATATTAGTACGTTAAAAGGGATGTGCGTTAACGCGTCATTAACGTGTTTATTTTGACAGCCCTATATATATAATTTTGAGGGTTTTTTTTTTTTTTTTTTTGCAGAATCTGTTTAAATCTAAAGGTTAAAATGTACTCGGGAAGGAACAGGAAGCTGGAGATATAACTGCATATATACATTTGAATTTTATTGCCTAGTTCTTTGCTTGTGCTAAGTCCCCAGATGGCTGCATGGTGAAAAGCACCAATGTCATTTGAACTTCTGAGAAGGACCGCATGAGAATTGCTTTCACACTACTTGCTTACAGTTTAACCACGTGTGCTGTCACGTTCTCACCATAGCCACTGTGAATTTTTGAGATAAGTTCCTGCAAACTAGATGTTTTTTTTTTTTACTTCTACCACCTGAACAGAACACCAGCAACCAAGAAACAGGACAAAAAAATAATCCATCACTGAGCAAATATTAAGGTATTTCTGGATTGATCTTTCTTGCGTAGAAAATTCCCATTCAAGTTTAAAGCTGCAATCTTGCCTGAAACGAGTGGATTTAAAAGACGGCTTCACCCGGACATAATTTCCGTAGCCGCCCACTGACTATCAAATCCACCATCAAACAACCAGGCTTTGAAATATGAGGATTTCTTTCCCTGCTGTGTTCTCAGTGACTCAGAAAATGACATATTTACATGTAAATATTGCACTGTTGTCAAATATTTCCATATGTGCATATGTTCCCCATTCTGTTTTGAAGCTATTTGAAATTCCGCTTTGAATTCAGGGAGACCTCGTTTTCAAGTCCTTCGTCGTTTCCGAGAATAAGTTGCGTTTCATTTCAGAGAGCTGATTGATTCACTTGCGCTTTCTCTTGACAGAGATATCAAGCACCTCATCCAAATGGATTGATTTTATTCTGCTTCACTTCCTAGAATCCATCTTATTGGCAGCTTTTAGATAATACTGGACCGCTTAGCATTAGAGGTGGGATGTTAAATAAACCCTAGACACACACACACACACACACACACACACACACACACACACACACACACACACAATATATCTTTAACCTTTAGGGGTACTTGAGGATAAACCCTGAAAAGAGGAAAATACAAGATTAGGGTTGGCCACTGAATCTAAGCAGGAGGTTCTGAAAGCCTGTGGATGTTGGTTAAGATTCAATCAGACATTTTCCCATGCCAGCCAAGTAGAATAAAGGCTTGTTTGATGTATTAAAACATCAGGTTCATAAAGGAAGGGGTATCATTCGTCACATTTTCCGACCTTCCTGATCTTGCCTTGAATTTTCAGTTATTGTCAGACTCATAAAAGTCAGATGCAAAAAAAGACAAAACACAAACCCACAAGTTTTAATCATCAAGAGAATTTTTTACCTTAAAATCCAATGGCAGGCCAGCAGGGTCTATTGTTTATACCCAGCATCTTGTTCCTTTTTTGCTAGCCTTGCTTTCTCCCTTCCATCCCTATGCTAGCTCACTTGGTTTGGAAGCAAGTAAACGCTTACACTTTAACACGTATGTTTGGACGATTGTTTAGACATGCTAGGTTAGGGGGAATGTGCCACCCCTTGTGATTTTTTTTTATCTTAACCTATTCAACTAGTTTTTGGTTTTTGTGTTCGCTAGTCAGGTTAACTACTTAAAACTCCTACTGTGTGCCCTTTTCTTTTAAATTATTTTTCTTTGGACTGTCCATGTTCTCCTAGCATACAGAGACTAGTAGTCACCCATGGACACCCATGTGTTTTCCCTGCCATTATGCGTATTAGTAATTGAATCCATAACCATACATTGAACCTCCTGTCCTACCTCAATGCAACATCTTATCAGTCCAGACCACCCACAACTTTAAATTGTTATTGTTCTTCCACTCCCCCTAGATCAGGGGTGGCCAACCCGTGGCTCGCGAGCCGCATGCGGCTCTTTGGCTGGTTTCATGCGGCTCTTACGTTCATATCGAAGTTTGTGTTTGTTTGTTTTTTTAATGTGCGTGTTCGCTTCGCTTGAGTTCAATACGGTATTTTTAAGACTTAAATGAGCTTGCACCTACTGAGAAACTTTGCGGTATATCAGACCTGGGCAAACTACGGCCCGCTGGCCACATCCGGCCCTTTGTAAGTCCCTGTCCGGCCCGCGTGAGGCCAATCATAAATTACAGGGATGCACCGAAAATTTTCAGCCGAAATACCTAAATCACCGAAACAACACGGCAGAAACACAGTTGTAATGACGCAATAAAAAAGCGCAGCCAGCACACGGTTTTCTGGATAGGAGCAACATGTCTGCGGTGTGCGGATAGCGATTTGCAAAACATGCAATGCTGAAATTTAAATAGGGGGTGTATCTGTAAAGAGTTTCTCCAAGTCGGGATTAATTTATCACCTGAAATCCAAACATTCTAAATATGAGAAGAACGCGGCGCAGAAAAGTAAAGTCAATCCGAGCATGCGCACTCCGTCTGTAGAGGACGTTTTTGAAAAGGCACGAAAGTGTCCCAGTGATGGTGCCAAGGCAAAAGGCATAACACAAAAAATTATGGATTTCATTGCCTTTTGAATTTTCATTTCGGTGCATCCCTAAAATATTATCGTTGGTGTGGCCCTCTGACACAATTCAGGTTTCTCATGTGGCCGCTTGTAAAAATTAATTGCCCACCCCTGCAGTATATTCATCTCACGCACATGCGCATTTGACGAAAATACCGTGTTGAACTCAAGCGAAGTGAACACGCACATAAAAAAAAAAAAAACACAAACAAAGTCTGTTTTCTACCCTGAAACACGTGACATCAAAGCATCGATCTGTTCTGACTGACACACATGTGAAAGAATTGCTTCGAGTGGCAACAACGGAATACGAGGCAGATTTGAAGAGGATTGTTCAAGGGTGTGTGTGTGTGTGTGTGTGTGTGTCTGTGTGTGTGTGTGTGTGTGTGTGTGTGTGTGTGTGTGTGTAAGAGGAAGGGATGGGTGATGTTCATGTGTGCCCATGTGTATGATGTGGCTCTTTGTGGTAACACAGTAAAAAATGTGGCTCTCGGTCTCTGACTGGTTGGCCACCCCTGCCCTAGACATTCACCCAAGAGGTGAGGGCCGTAATAATAATCGGTAATAATAAATGGATGACATTTTAGCCAAAATTAATCAAACTCTTGACAATGTTAGATCATAACATGTAGCATCAGGTTGCTTGGCTACCAGTTAGCACTCTCTTTGTTTACCAACACTAAAGGGGTCTGTTGCTAGTACTACATTCCTATATTCGCTGTTTCTTAGTCAGAAGGTCGTACATTTTCTGTGCTTTCTCCAGTTGACCTTGGTCTGCCTATTATTGGAGATTTATTACAGATATTTCTATAGTGACTATGTCTTCCTTTACAGTACAGCATGTCTCTGTGCTCTGATGATGATTACTGAGAGAAGAAAAGTTCACATCAATATCTTTTCACTTGTAGCCCTGTGATACATAAGTTTGAGATGTAATGAAAATATGAAGGTTGTGTTAGTTACAAGAGTGAATTTTCCTCTTTAACAAAGATCACATCAGAACACTTTCTCTATCATTTACAGTGGTTTTAGGCAAGATTCGGCATGCTTTAGACGCCAACTTGTACTTGTACTTGTTATCTCCAGTCTAATGAATGTTTAGCAGCACTTGCATTAAGTTACTACAAGAGAAAGCTCCTACACCCACGTTTTCTTTCAGTTGTTGTGTTCTGCCTCACTCGTTTACACTGATGCCTCGAGAGCAATAAAAACAAAACCAAATTCATAATGTTCCACACTGCAGTGAGCTTCGTTAAAGGATTATATCCATCAACCTGACTTTATAGCTGAATTTACAGCTTCTACACTTTAATTCTTCCAGACATAATCTACAAATTGTATCTCTTCTTAGTGAAAAATAGACATAGAGATAACAGCAGCTAATAACATGCAAATGATCCATAAAGTCTAAGACATTTTTTTCTTTTTTGACTGATTAAGTTTTTTTAATCTCATGAGAGAGACCTCCTAGTTTTGTTTTCAGTAAGAATAAAGCTGTAGTTCATTCCTTGCATTGAAATGTATCATTATTTACATGATGACTGTGACATGGGTAAATTAAAATCTTTTAGAGTTTGCTTATATTTGGGCAACTCATGTCCATAAGAATTTTTTCAATAATTTATTTAGTTATTTTTCCTTTATATACCACCACAATGGCTTTGAAAAGAAGTACTCAATATGGTATTAAAGCATTAAGCATTTATTCATCATTAATTGTTTAGGAATTATAGCCATTTTTTAATAATCCAAAAGTGATAAGTTCATAGAAAAGTAACTAGACAGATTGATAAAAGTTTAATGGCCGGATATGGCCTGTTTCTTGACAAATCAAGCAGATAAAAGGGTGAGTCGAAGTGTTGCTTTTGTTTTTTGAGCTGATAAAATAACAAAACAGATCTATGTTGCAGCTGTATCAAAATTATATGAAAGTATGAGTATAGAAAAAGAAAGGAAGGACTCATGATCCAAAGCATACCACGTAATATTTTTAAACATGGACGCAATGTAATGCCATGGGTACATATGGCTGCCGATAGAACGTGTCCGTGGGGTATATCGATGATGTGACTGGTTTAATCAGGCTTCAGTCATGCTGCAAAACTGATTAGACGGAACTTCACAGTACAAAGGGACCCAAACTATACTGTGATATCAAACCAAGAGTTAATTAAAGTAAAGAAACTTTCTTAAATAGCTGAGTGAGTCACTTGACCACGACCCAACTAAACTGGCTTTTCACTTACTAAAAACAAAACTGAGGGCAGAAACAAGCAGCTACTAAAGGCAACTGCAGTAAAAACCTGGTTGAGGAATCTCAGTGGAGCACACTCAACAAAAGAATTTGCATCCACATATTAAATATTAATTCTAATATTTATAATCATGGTTTGTCCAATTACTTTTGAAGCTGGAGAAATGGAGGGAGTATGAAAATTCCCCACAAAAAAAAAAAATCCTAAATTAATATTTTTTTATTCAACTTTGCAGATTCAAGCTGAAATATTACACTTCATTCACATCATTATAATTTCAAACCCATTTGGAATTCCTACAAAGACTAAATCATGGCAATTATGTCACTGTACAAATACTTATGGACCTGTTTGTCCCTCTAATAGTGGACAAAAACTGGTCTAATCTACATATCCATACATATCCCCAGGTAAGTCTTGGTATATGCTTCTCTTCTGTTAAGCCCCATATATTCCTGTTTCCTTTTTAACACTGCTTGCTATTCCCCATTCAGCAGCTTAGCTGTAGGTCAGTAAGCAGAGGATTAGCTTTGAAATAGTCTATCCGATCCCCCTGGACCTCTCTAACAAGCAGCACGTCATCTTAAACCAGAACACTCTCTGCACCACACACACACTCTTCCCTACACAAATAGATTATATGAACAAAAATATTGGGAATTTTCTAGCCAAATGTTCTATGTCCCTGTGCACAAAGCCAGCTCCATGAAGATACACTTTACATGTGTTGGAGTTGAAGAGCTCCTGCTGTAGAGCTCTGAACTCAACCCTTTTTGAGCACATTCGAGATGAACTGGAACACTGACCGCACCCCGGGTCTCCTCACCTCACCTACATCAGTAACAACCTAGTAGCTGAATGAGCACAAATCTCCACAAGAACACTGGTAAATCTAGTGGAACATCTTCCCAGAAGAGTGGAGGTTATTATAACAGTAAATGGGGAATACATGTGGAATGGGATGTTCAAAATGCACATAGAATCTCATGGTCTGGTGTCCACAAACCTTTGTACATTTAGAGCACATACCTGAACAGCCTGTGATTCCACTTTCATCTTCCTTTCATTGTGTGTGTGTGTGTGTGTGTGTGTGTGTGTGTGTGTGTGTGTGTGTGTGTGTGTGTGTGTGTGCGTGTGCGTGTGCGAATGACCTGGTTGTCTGAACTTGTGTCACCTGCGTGCTGAAACTTCTCCAACATTTGTTGTTTGTAATCCAGGGTCAGGCAGGTAAAGCCACTGGCAGAATCACAATGTGAGCCGTTTTCCACAAAAAAAACAAAAAAAAAAACGATTACTGAAAACTCAATACAATGAAAAGTAATTGTCCAGGTTGATGCCCTATTTTGTTTGAAGGTCTGCGGACTACACAAATAGCATATAATGTTTCAGAGCAATGGAGGTCTGTTAAATGCTTAAAATTTATAATACGACGGCTGATGCATTAGAGACACTTATGCTGCTGATACAATATAGATACTTACTGGTGTCCTCCTGCACCAGTCATATGAATGCAAGAATGTATAGAATTTCTTATTAAAAACCACAGAATATTTCTATACACAAAAATACAGAGACACCTGACTTTTCCAGACACTTCTCCAAATTGTTACCACAAAGCCAAAGGCACACGGTTTTATATGATGCATTTGAATGCATTAAATCTTCCCTTTATCTGAACTAGGAGACACAAACCTGTTCCAGCATGACAATGCCCCTGTGCACAAATCATAGGTTGGAGTGGAAGATCTTCTGCTATAGAGCAGGAACACTTTTGGTGTATCAGGTAGTGATGTAGGTAAGGTGAGGAGGCCTGGGGTGCAGTCAGAGTTTCAATTCCTCCCAAAAGTGTTCCTGCTTTATAGCAAAAGATCTTTCACTTACCCTAACCCTAACTCTAACCCTAACCCTAACCCTAACCCTAACCCTAACCCACTCTCATAACTGGAGACTGTTATATGATGGTCAGGTGTCCACAAACATTTGTTCATATAGTGTATTTTGTTCTATATAGATTTTTTGGGGCAATTTAGGAAAAAAAAAAACAAGACTATCACAGACCAGAAACCCTCTGATATTAAAGTAGGGTCTGTATAAAATTGGATGAGTCTTTACTGCCCATATTTTTAGGCAAAATTGTTTGCAAGTTTGTAACTTGTTCTTTTGTAATTATTGGTGTCAGAACTGCCGTTGTTCATTATAGATTCTAATTTCTACTTGGAGTGAACTCAATTTACAATTTGGATGAAGTCCAACTGAAGCAGAAAAACGCTTTATAATATGTCACATTCGACCTCAAACGGAAGCCGTCAACTTCTGCCTGACAGCCTGTTTTCCTTCTGGAATTGTTTACACAATGAAAGAATATTCAGATACGTTCTCAACATAAGTATGACGTCAGCTGAAGAGGAGTGCGCAGATGCACAGTGACTAAAAAAAGACTCAATTAGCTTCAAAAGCTCATTCAGAAAAAAAGCCTTTTGACTTCCAGCGTACAGAAATTACCGGTTTCTTACATGTTACTCTGAGGAAGATGCTCCATCATCCTCCTTGGCTGAAAAAAATCATTTTACATATTACAGATGTGGTTTGTCAAAGCGACTACATTCAGAGGCTGGTGATTTGCATTTGCAGTAATGCAGATGTTCTGTGACGTCATGGGTCGAATCGGGACAATCTGCATAACAGGATTCTGAAATTATTTAATTACTGTGTAAACGCAAAACGGACTAGTTCGAGCAAAGTCATGTTTCTTTGCAGCTGAATTGATGTGTATTTTGCCTGGGAGATAGAAAGAAATTGGTTCAGTTGTTACTTGATAAGCTGATAAAGAGCTTTTGTTTGAAATGTCCAGTTTCATTAGGACATTTTGTTTACTATTGTTACCTCAATCTTTATCTCTTAAGCCCATAATATATGTGGAGAGTGTGTGAAGTGATGGGTTGCCCCCTGATCCTGTGAAAACTACCTAGCATCAGGGCTGGAATACAGCATGAGTGGCTAAACACAAACGAGAGCTCTTCTGGTTATCTAAGGACAGAGAACTCTGATGAATAGTGGCAGCATGCCACACACGCACACTCACACCTGATTAATTAAATCATGATGCATTTTTCTTCTATCACTCTCTGCCTGAAATTTCCTTCAGCCTTGAGGCTAGCGTGTTTCGGTCTTAACACTGCTAACACCGGCTTTTCTACTGTCTTCTTTTTCTCAGCTTTTTGCTATTGTCAACATTTTTCAGGCTCCATTTGTTGTTGTCTTGCATATTCCTGTTTTATGAGGGCTGTTTGAATACCAGCATTTTCTCCTTGGGACATCCGTCATCTGCATGTTCGGGGAAATTAATGAATGAAATGGAGCAACTTGTCCGAAACCCTAAATGGTTTTATTTGTTGTTGCAAAAATTTATACTTCTCTACTCTTAATATTGTGTTAATTTTTTAAACAGTTTACTTAATTTTGGCTTGCAAACAGCCAATAGATTTTAGATTTTCATATACCCACTATTTACAGTCATGGTGAGCAGAAATGTAGTAGTACAACCCCAATTTCCGAAAAAAGATAGGACACTGTATAAAATGTAAATAAAAACAATGATTTTTGCAAATCTCATAAACCCATATTTCTTTACAGTACATTAAAGAAAAGATCAAAGGTTTAAACTGAGGAAACCATTTTTAAGAAAAAAGAAGGCCATTTTGAATTTGATGGCACATCTCAAAAAAGTTGGGCGGGGCAACAAAAGTCTTGAAAAAGTATTTGTTGTTCCAATTAAACAGTTGGAGAATTGTTTAGCAGCTAATTGGGTTAATCAACAAGTCGGTAAGATGGTTGGGTATAAACAGTGTATCTTAGAGAGGCAGAGTCTCTCAGAAGTAAAGATGGGCGGAGCTTCACCAATCTGTGAAAGACTGCATCTACATATTGTGACACAATTTCAGAATAACATTCCTCAACGTAAAATTGCAAAACGGTTTATGTTTTACATAATTTACAGTACATAATATCATCAGAAGTTTAAAAGAATCTGGAGAATTCTCTCTGCATAATGAACAAGGGTGAAAATCGTTATTGGATACCCGTGATGTACGGGCCCTCGGGCAGCACTGCATTTTGTGATGGAAATCACTGCATTTTCTCATGAACACTCCAGAAATCATTGACTTTAAACACAGTTTGCCATGACATCCACAAATGAAGGTCAAATCTCTATTATGCAAAGAAGTAGAAGTCATGCGTGAACATGATCCAGAAACAAAGGCATCCTCTCTGGGCATTAAATTCAAAATGACCTTATTTTTTTCTTTAAATAGTATATAATTCTCAATTAAAACATTTGTGAATAGAATAAGGATTTATAAGATTTGCAAATCATTGCATTCTGTTTTTATTTGAAATTCCACTCTGCATGATGTTCATTGACTGACCGGATATATATTTTTTTCATGTTATTCATTAAAAATTAAATCCTCCCATCAAGAAACAAGAAGGTTGCAGATCCTCATTATAAAGTGTCATGAATCACTTCCCCGTTCCAGGTCTCTTGGGTCTCTACACGCACACCAGCTCTATCGTCTTCTTTCTTTTTTTTTTCCTCTTCTAGCGCCACTCTTGACAAGAGCTCACTTGCCACATGGGAGCCATGTTGCCCTTTCATCTATCCTGCCTCTGTTCTTCTCCTGTTCCTCGTGTCTTGCTGTCCTTTATGTTCATCGTAGCAAAGAGCATTAGAGCCGACGTGCCTCTTGATTAGATCTCCTTTATTATCTCGCTCTGAGTTATTATTGCCTGGTATGATTGCCTTGCATTTAAAAAGTCTCATTTTCATAAATGTGAACCTTCATAATGTATGAGCTTTTTTGTTGCTTCATAGATATTTATTAACTGTTGATATATCGCTGATTCAATCATACACAGGTTTATGAATACCTGACACTAAGATTTGCATATGCACATCCTGTTCCACATTTAGTCTTCATTTGCTGTTATAATTATAATGTTCCAGTAGATTTGGAGTATGTTTGTGGGGATTTGTGCTCATTCAGATAAAAGGACGTTTTTTATTTCAGGTACTGATGAAGGTGATGTGAGGAGGCCTGGGCTACAGTCAGCATTTCAGTTTATCCCAAAAGTGTTTAGTAGGGTTGAGGTCAGAGCTCTATAGCGGACCACTCTGGATCTTCCATTCCAACCTTAATGGAGATGTGCACAGGGGTAGTTAAATGCTCCAGCAGTTTTGGCAACAATTTTATGCTTCCACCTCCTGGAACGTCCTTGTGTGCTTCCAAGTTTGTAGTAACAGTCTGCAGAAGAGCACATATGGCTGGAAAGGTCAGGTGTCCCAACACTTTTGTATATATAGTCTATGATATTATTATTCATTCCACTTAATTTTTGTACATCAATAATGATCCAAGTCGCTGCTGGAGTTTATTAAAAAATATGTCTTTACTGTTTTGTATTGGCTCATGAATAAAATTTATTTGCATTATATTAATGTGCATTAAATAATTATTTCGGTCTTGTATGTGTTTTTTATTCATATTTCAATTAACTAATTAGGACACTATGACTTATAGCTATACCCATTAGGAGGTGCAATGGGCAGCTTTTAGAAAAGTTGAAAAGAACAGGAAGGCAAGTTGTAGTGCACATTGCATGGCTGAGAACCTACAAGTTCATCTACAGTCCCTGGTGGTCTAGTGGTTAGGATGTGGTGCTCTCACCGCTGCGGCCCGGGTTCGATCCCTGCTCAGGGAACCAACCCCAGCCACTCTTAGTGCCGGTCCCAAACCCGGATAAATGGGGAGGGTTGTGTTAGAAGGGCATCCAGTGCAAAAACGTCAAATCAAATGTGCAGATGATCCGCTGAGGCAACCCTTAATGGGAGAAGCTGAAAGAAAGATTAGGAGCATCTACAGTGAACACATGGTCATTTTACAGCTTTGGGCAGGTGATGAAATTTGAACTGTTAACCTTCTGATCAGAAGTCCAACATCTTATCTACTGAGCTAGAACTCTCTACATTGCAACTTTTCAGTTCATGCAATAATCCAATCAGCCACGCACTGTAACATTAACACCAAATATCAGCATGTGATGTTTAATTTTTGGTTTAGCCTCAGATTCCTGTTCTTAGCTGACAGGAGAAGAATCTTGTGAGATTGTTACTGCTGTATCTCATACTTCTGAAAGTTTGACCTGATGTGATATGCTTTTCTGCTCACTGTATATGTATAGGATGGTTACTTGAGACCATCGATACCATCCTGTTTTGCGTGAAACAACCAGAAGTATAGTGTGTAACCTCTATATACTGCTGTATATAAAAGTCTCAGGGGATCAGCAGTTTTCTGAAAAACATCTGGCATGAGAAAAACCTGCCGCAGTCACTGAGATGACATTGCTTTTTCGTTTTGATGCTCGATGTGAACATTAACTAAAGCTCTTGACCAGGATCTGCATGAGCGCACGTTCTATTGCACTGCTGCTATGAGCTCGGATAATTGCATGAATGAGCAGGCGAACAGGCATTATTAGAAAGTGGATGCTTAGTGTGCTGTACGTACCCATTATAAGTGACATGAGCGTACAATTTCTCTCAAAAAAAGACAGATCCGACAATCTATTCCTTTAGTTTGAAATCACCACGGTTTTAAAAATCTCCAAAAAAGTCATGTGACTAATCTGTCAATTCAGCATTAATACAAAAAATGGGTGCATGTTGTGTTACAGCTCAGCATGTTCCTGTGGAGATTCCTGCTATTCATGAGCCTAATACTGACACTAAGAACACTCCAACAATGCGGACAATAGAACAAATTGATACCCCTGCCCTTCAAATATGCAAAAGATTTAATGCGCTGAGCTCCTGAATAAATCAAATCACAAGCCACCTGAGAAGACAAAGACTACACCATTTCATAAAGATTGATTTTTTTCCTATCAGGTGATTGGATGGCCCGGCCTAGAATTTGCACTGTGGCTGATGTGAGGGAGTCTAAAGCGAAAGGAGCTTGATAGTAGAGAAAATGGGGAATGAATAATAAAAAGTCGGCACACTGAGAATGCTAAATAAATAAAACCACGTCCCGAAGTATTCACATGCATTCAAAAGCATTCAGGGGAAATCCAGTTTGAAATGGTGAAATGTTTTTTAAGGACCGAAATTAACGGCTTTTATGCCGGATACTTTCAAGTCGGGTTTGTTCACTAGAGATCCTCCAGGAGCTGTGTATTATAGACCGAACGGTTCTTCAGAAAACCCAATAGGGAGCTCAAAATGGTTGTTCATTGGCATCATCTCCTAACACCTTTATTTTAAGGTGTGTAAACATGTGGGATGTTTTCTCAGATTCTTTCTTTTGAAATCCCTCCAGTCCCAGAACCTTTGAAGATAGTCAGAGCCAAGTGGAGGCGATGTTGCCAGCTTCGAGTTGCTGATTAAGCAATCGTGTGGTTGCTTTTGCTATTAATGTGTTTCCTAAAGATATAAGCAACACAGGAGCGCATGTTCACGACCGATTAGTTCAGCAGCCGCAAAGGGAAGGTGGCATCAAAGCGTACATCTTATTCTGTTTTATTTTTTGCTCCATGCACCTGAACATCCACTTGGAAATTTTCAGCGTACATGTAACAGCATTGCTCTCCAACCCAATGCTTTTCTTTTGTCAGTTCAAAGTCTTGCACATACACTGACTTTGTACATGCAGTTAGCTGACAAATGAAAGGAAGAAAACAACATGTTAGTAAGGTGATGTGTTTGAGTTCTATATAAATATATAGTTATATATATGCTACATTTCTATGACAATATTTCATTTATTTCATTTGCTATTGCTATTGACGTGGGCTTCAGCAATACAAACCGTTATCAAATTGCACAAATCCAAGATATATTTTTTATTTGGAATGTAGATAGATGTGACCCCGAATTGTTGCGGATTCGATGCTTCGATAGGAGGAGCCTGAATTAACTACCAATCTCACAATCGAATCTTCTTGTGGTGTGTATGCAGAATGTCTATGACAAGGACAAGGAGTTTTGCTCACTTAATTGTTGTTTCTGTGTGCTGTGTGTAAAAGAATATAAAAGTCTTACACACCTGTTAACTACCTAGTGCACCAAACAACACACACACACACACACACACACACACACACACACACACACATACACACACACACAAACATGATTCGATTATCAGTCGACTATGGGCTGGACTTGAACATTCCGAATCATCTATATAAATTCTTAGTCGGGGACACCCCTAAAGGTAAAAATTTTATGTTTTTAGAATAATAAGAAAAAAAAAACAATAGATAAAAAAGTACAACTTTTATTCATAATTATGACTTCCTAGAGTCTTTTAGGTTGTGTCTGTCTTTTATTGGACAAAAATTGTAAAAGATATGTCTTAGACTTATACTGTTGCATTGCTTTGCTCCAAAATCTGTGGTAAGTCAGTGGTTAAGATGTTTGACTTGATTGGGAAGGTTATGAGTTCAAATTCCAAACACGTACAACAGACTGCCATCACTGGGCCCTTGAGCATGGCCCGAGCAAGTGTTGTGATGATGTTTTGAGATAGTTGTAAGTTGCTCTGGAAAAGAGTGTCTCTTAAATGCGAGGTCATTATAACAGGAGGGTATAAATCTCAGAATGACCCAGAATTTATTACTGCAAATGTATATTCAGATTTCACCTGTTGGTGGCACCGGAGTACTCAAACCCTTTGCTCACTAAAGTTTCTGTGTATGTAGCTTAGAATCTTCTCCATCACCTTGATAAAAAAGCCTACTGTGCATTTTTATACTGTATGCAATCACATTGCCCCATGAGGTAGAAAAATTGTTTACTTCTCTGTTTGATGTAAATAAATGGTTTCCAAGGAATGTTTGGCAGTTTGAAGCCCTTCACCATTAAACGGCACGTCCCTCCACAAAGCTTATTTACTACTGAATGAGAGTTGATTTGCAGTATAAAGAGTCATGGTAATAGCAGTGATATTGTTTTCCAAGTTTTCTGCCGTCGCCTCCATTATAACCGTTCTCTGCAGACGTCATTCCAATCACTGAAACTACATATTGGCGATCTCTCATTGACACGAAGCCATTACAGCTAAAAGAAATGGGCCCTTTCTTAAAACCCAGATCATTTCCCGTTCCATTCAGGCACCGTGACAGAACATTTTAGAGATTTAAGTGACTAAACAGATACCTGTCATTTTCAGGTCTGGTAATATTGTGAAGGGAATAAAAAGACCCCTGACTCTGAAACAATAAAAACCGTGTGCAGACGCATTCTCATTCTATCTTTTCCAGGAATTTACCCCAATCGAAGATGCTGTGTAAAGTGAGAAATGATTACCACAAAGAGAAGTCTCCAGTGAGAGCATGTCTGATGTCAGAGGCTAGAAGCATCAGTCATTTCAGCAAGTTCCCAAAGAGCAATCATGGCACATACTGCTCATATTTGGTATTAGTGCTTCTTGAATCAGAAGATTCATTTTCTAAGACAGCACATCTCTGAGATGACTCTGGTCCTCATTTCTATATCATAACCCCTTTTTGTTTCTATAGAAACAGCTCATCCACAGGGACTTGTGCTGTATTTTACATTTACATTTACGGCATTTTATAATTTTTACAGCTGAGCAGCTATGGGCTTAGAAACCTTGCTAAGGAGGCCTGGGAGGGGCAATTTGGTGTGGCTGGGATTTGAACTCACGACCTTCAGATCCAAAGTCTAATGCCTTAAACACTAAGCGACCACATCCCATCAAATTTAACAAGGGAACAAAGGTGGAAAGTGTAATCAAATATTCTATTCAAGTAAAAGTTACTTCAGTGAATTTTCTTTTTACAGTGGAAAATACAAGTAAAGTTACTGGTCTAAAAATCTAGTTAAAGTAAAGTAGCAACTAAAAATTAAATTGACTGAGATTGGGGATTCTGGTGTAGTTAAGAAATGTCAATTTTATTTATCAGGTGATTTAAGATTTGATATAATGTCATTTATTGCTTTGAGAATGTTGATAGAGAAGTATAGAGAAGGTCAGAAGGAGTTGCATTGTGTGTTTGTGGATTTAGAGAAAGCGTATGACAGAGTGCCAAAAGAGGAGTTGTGGTATTGTATGAGGAAGTCTGGTGTGTCAGAGAAGTATGTGAGGGTGGTGAAGGACATGGATAAGAAAAGTGTGACCGCAGTGAAGTGTGCAGTAGGAACGACAGACTGGTTCAAGGTGGAGGTTGGACTGCATCAAAGATCGGCTATAAGCCCTTTCCTGTTTGCAGTGGTGATGGACAGGTTGACGGAAGAGGTCAGACAGGAGTCTCCGTGGACTATAATATTTGTGGATGATATTGTTATTTGTGGTGAGAGTAGGGAGCAGGTTGAGAAGAGCCTGGAGAGGTAAAGGTACACACTGGAGAGAAGGGGAATGAAAGTCAGTAGGAGTAAGACAGAGTACATGTGTGTGAATGAGAGGGAGGGCAGTGGAGTGGTGCGGTTGCAGGGAGAAGAGGTGGAGAAGGTGGAGGAGTTCAGGTATCTGGGCTCAAAAGTGCAAAGTAATGAAGAGTTTGTTAAGGAAGTGAAGAAAAGTGTGCAGGCAGGGTGGAGTGGGTGGAGAAGAGTGAGAGCAGGAGTGATTTGTGATAGAAGAGTATCTGTGAGAGTGAAAGGGAAAGTTTATAGGAATGTGGTGAGACCTGCGATGTTGTACGGTTTAGAGACAGTGGCATTGAGTAAAAGACAGGAGGCGAAGCTGAAGGTAGCAGAGCTGAAGATGTTGAGGTTTTCGTTGGAAAGTAGGACGTTTTGGGATGGTTTGGACATGTGCAGAGGAGGGACATGGGGTATATCAGTAGGAAAATGCTGAGGATGGAGCCACCAGGAAGGAGGAAAAGAGGAAGGCCCAGAATGAGGTTCATGGATGTGGTGAAGAAAGACATGCAGGTAGTTGGTAGAGACAGATGATCCGCTGTGTACCCCTAAAAAAGATTTTCATTGAAAAAATTACATTACAAATAAACTTCTCAATTACAGTAATGCGACTAAATATAATTTATTACTTTCCACCTCTGCAAGGAAAAGTTTGTTTCTAGTTGGTTAACATTTATTGAAGAAATGTTCAGATGTGTTTCATGATGGTTAGTGAGTTTTCTGCCATTTTGCATTCTGCAATTTGTTTTTTTGCTTTCTGAACTTCAGAATAGAGCAGAAATAGATGAGGGATTGACTGTTTATAGCTACTATAACATAAGTGATAACACAAACTTCTCCCTTAGTTGTTCCCCAACTATAAACTGATGTATAAACAGATAACAAATAGATGATGACGTGTTAATTTGCACACAAGAACAAACTTTTTTTTTAAAACCCACATCTGTATGTTATAAAAAAAAATTAATAAAGGAGATCAGGAAGTGAAGGAACAACCTAAGGAGTTTATGACATTAAATCAGATGAGGATTTCACAGGAATTGTACTCATATGAGAAGAGTCATATTTAGGTTTTTGTATTGGATGTACTGGATTTAATTGGCAGCCTGCTGGGTTATTGTAATTCTCATTCTCTTTTGTTGCCAAGATGTATTTGAGTGATTTCTTTTGTAACTGCTTGAGGAGACTAGTTCTTTTTCCTCCCTTGCAAATGTCTCAATCCTGTGCTTTAGGCTGTTGTAATAATTATCGCTTGTCATATATACAATGTAGGGCTGATTATTCTACTTGTAAAGCTGGGGCTTCTCTAGCCCTCCAAACCAGCCAGACTCATAAATCTTGAAGATCTGCTTCGAGCTTTCTGCACATGGGACTCACTCTCTGATGCTGTGCATGGTTCCTTCATCACTACCTGCAGTGGATATTCCCACCTGGACAGTATTGAAGTAAATGTAATTCATTACTGTACTTAAGTAACTTTTTAACGTATCTGTGCTTTACTGAAGTATTTTTATTTGGGGAGACTTTTACAGTAACTTCACTACATTTCAGAGTCAAATATCTTTTTAATCAACTACATTTTGCAAAATCAGTGGTTTCTTTTTATTTATTAGCAGATAAAAACGTAACTGTTCAAACACGCAGCAAAACCACCAATCAGGATCGAGTGCGCGGCCTGTTTTTAACTTGTTTTGATTGGTGCCTACTTATCACCAACATACAGTTCAGCATCAGTTCAACAGCAAGCAGAACATTTAAAGAGAAATAAATGATGAATGAAACTCCAGACTTTTAATCACTAAACCTCTGTTTCACTTCTGCGCAAAGTCTCGAATCAAGCATCAAAATCTGCATTATGCACACATCCGGCAATTAAAACCGTCCGTGTGGAAACATAGCAAAGGTTCCATTTGGTGTTCTGATAATTTACGTAATTTACAATGGCATAATTTGGCAAAAAACTTTTACAAGAATATTTTGTCTTCATGCTCTATGTTGAGTTTGGTACTAATAATAAACATAAATTTGCATAAAGCATTAATATTTGTCCATGCACATGTTAATTAGAGTATTAAAAACTTTTAGTATTAATTTAAAGTATTAATTTATGGTCCATTTAGAACAGAGAAAAATGTGCAAATAAGTTGTGACTAATCACAAATTAACTCATGACAATCATGTGATTAATCGTGATTAAATGTTTGAATCGATTGACAGCCTTAATTAGATTTAATCTCATTATCCAATAAGAGTTCCCTTTGCGCTCGTTCCGCTCGAGATTCCATCCTCGTGTTGTCTTGAGGAGTTTTTTCTTGCTTATTACCTAATAAGGCAGTACCCCAAGAAGTCATTGTAATAGTCTGCGTAATACAGTCGCTGATGCAGTCACTTTTAACACACCAAACCCCTCTGGTGGGTGCAGTGACAAAAAACGTATCATAATTGGATTTTTCTATAATTTCATATTCATATAAATTCATAAGTACAAAACATCAGGAAGAACAAAATGCACAAATTTTAGCGATTTACCTCCTGCATTAAATAAGAAATAACAGAATATGGTCATAATATAATACAAACTGTATAAATTAATATATAATCAATGCCCGGTTGGTGTGCTATGGCCCAGTTTCTTTATAACAAGATGGTCTGGGACTCATAATTATACTTTTAACAGGGGAATTTGTACATGCAAATGTATTTGGACACTGACATCAGATGTCTATGGACATGTCGTTTCCCTTCACTTGAACTAGGTCCATTAAGAAATGGTTGACATGGCTAGGAGTGGAAGATCTTAGTGGCCTCCTTGCCCTACATCAATACCTGACATTATTAACTGCTGAATCTCCACAACAAGTTTCCATAATCCAGTGAAAAATCTTCTCAGAAGAGCAGAGGTTATTATACCAGCAAATTGGGATTGAATGTGGAATGGCATGTTACCAATCATGTCACCATACCAATCTTATGCCATTATGTCTAAGCATTTCAGATGCTTAGAGATTCATCCACACATTTTTCCAAGGAGGATACTTATTCTTCTTGTGTGTTTTTTTCTTTCAAAAACTCACACACAGCTTGTTGCAGCTCAAGGGACCTAACAATGCTACAAATAACCAGATTTAATTCGCTGGAAACATCGCACCCAATTCATTATTATCCAGTACCAGGAAAATGTCTAACTTCTGTCAATAATTTTCCAAGGCTCATTAACACTCAGAACACTCAGAAATCAAGGTCAATACACAGTCATAGAGGATCAGAAAACCAGAAAGCTCAGCTCTGAAATTTGACAGCTCATTATCCTGGACCCAGGTTTACCCGATGATTGAGAGAAAGTGTTTCATGATTAGAAAGAGAGGATCCTGTTTTTGAGTGGCTGCACCACACACTGCTGTTTAATCCGATTACTGTAGCACAACCCTCGGTCATCCTCCCCAGCCTGACCTCGTTCTGTCTCTCTCAGGAAAAGCGGAGTACACATGCCCTCATGTCAGACTTTCCGCCTGTTCCCAGCACTTTATTCCTTCAATGCATGCGAAACCAACTGCCTCTTCTTTCTCTCATATTGTTTCCAATGCTAAATTTACTGTCTGCCTTTTTTTCAGGGTACGAGCTACAAAAAAGCAGCCATGCCAAAGCATTTGTTAAGCCTATGCTTTAGATTCTGTGTAGGATTTGGCATTCAAAGAGGAAACTCTTCATTTAAGGGGCCAATTTGAACAGCAGGTGGTGACGATTTCATAAGTCTCACAGATTTTCTGGCAAGAAAGTCTCAGTTCAATAGTTTTTTTCAAAAATATTGTTGATTATAAGCACAGTATAGAGTACACTAGTGAAAAGAAGGTTGATGTTATAAAAGTACTCATTTATGTTTCACTGAAGAACCTTCTGATTGATGGATAGGATTTTGTCAAAGGATCATTGGGAAGAATTATTATTAAAGCTTATAATGGATGAATCCCACAGCATGTTATTTCAAGCTCTTTATAGTGAATCTATAAAGGTTCCTTTTTCTAGGTTCCTTTTTAGGTTGGTTATTTTTTTGCCATTTTTACTTTACCCCTGGAATATTTTCACAGCTTTTTCTAAATCCATCCAGTCTCTGAACCTTTACAGATAGTCTGGGTCATGTGGAGGAAACGTTGGAAGCTTTCAGTGCTAATTATGTACTTTCATTTGCTTTTATAATGTTCTATGAAGAAGATGTATGCTTATGCTTACAGTATAATATATATATTATTCAACAACTGAACCGCAGCTGAATACAAACTAATTGCTCAGACTTTCATTCATTTATTCCCGAGTTTAAAAATGATAATTCAAACAGTTCACAAATACAATTTTAGCATACGATCAGCTTCATCTTCAACATTCAGTGAGTGGATGTTGCCTAAGTCATCCCGGAAGAGTCCAGTTTGGGTTAACCGTTCCGACTCAGAGGACGAGTCGAACCCAATCCATGCCAACAGAAAGTCTGCCGGTATTCCTTTCATTTACCACACATAAATAATCATACACAGTTACTCTTTAAAAAAAGACAGTACAAATGAAATGCTTTTTTTTTTTTGCCTATACAAAAAAATTGTGTGTGTGTGTACCCGTTTTATCCAGATTTTGACAGACCTTGTGATACATCTTTAATGCTTATACTCGCTAAGACTCATGAAAAGAAGCTTTTATGATGAGCTACAGGTTCTGGAGTTCAAAAGAAAAGCAACAACAAAAAAGACAGAAATGTGGGATGGGTGCGTCGAGAATATGTGGCATCTATGAGGACTTGTTTTCCATGTTATTTTAGAATTCACATTTGTCACATGACATTACATCCATATCATTTTATACATATGGACTTAATAGACACTTTAAATTTTAAAACCAGTCATTGCACCCTTTTGAAGGTAACACAGGCAGAGAAAAATTGTGCTATCCGCCCTCTTCTGCATACCCTGGCTGGTGTCGTTTTGATTGACAGAGCAGAGAATGTCATCTCGCCCATACTTTTAGTGCAACTAGCACCGTTTTCAGGCATAGGCAAATAAGGTGCCACCAGCTGGGGGGCACCAGTGAGTGACCCTTGCCCCGCTGCTGCCCTTGCCCATTTAAATGATCTACCTGTCTTTCTGCTTAATTTTAATATACTGTATATGTTTACATGGTTGCATTTCTTCAATTTTGCAATAATTATTAAATGAGATTAACCTTTTTTATGAAAGTTTGCGAATGATTTATATTCTGTAGGGGTGGAGGGACAGTGCACGTAGGATGTTTTGGGGACAAACTGAGAGAAGCCTGATTGAGATGGTTTGGACATGTGCAGAGGAGGGACATAGGGTAGGAGAATGCTGAGAATGGAGCCACCAGGAAGGAGGAAAAGAGGAAGACCAAGGAGGAGGTTTATGGATGTGGTGAAGGAAGACATGCAGGTAGTGTGGTTGAAAGAGGCAGATGTAGAGGACAGGGGGGTATGGAGATGGATGATCCGCTGTGGTGACCCCTAATGGGAGCAGCCGAAAGAAGAAGAAGAAGAAGAAGAAGAAGGGGGTGGAGCATTGTGGTGAAAAGGCTGAGACATGGGTGGGGTGGGGGGCAATTGAAAAAAAAGACTAGAAATGGCCCTGAGTGCAACCAAATTTGTGCTTCCTCCTGGTTCCCAGACGTCTGTGGCATCTTCAGGACTTTCAATCCAATGATGATAACAAGAACACTATTCGGTGGCACCACTTTGACAACAAAAATTGACACATTAGACACTAAAAACACTATGGTTTTCTATCAAATCCTTCCTTGTCAGAAAACCATTGAGGTAGACTAACGTCGGTAAAAGCGTTAACTGTGGTTGTTAGAAAAAGGGTTTTTTTATATCTTTTTTTTTTTAACATCTGTTGTTAGGACGCTTTCATTCCTACGAAACCGCACGAAAGAGAAAAGCAAACATTTCATTAGTGCTAGTCAAAATCTGCAAGCTCAGTGAAATAACTTGAAAGTTTTCTTCAATTGGTTTGCTTTGTAGTTTTCGTGTCTATCAAACAAAAAGAATTTGCATCCAGCTTTTTTATTTACATAAATAACACAAAAATCCTATACACCAAATAATCACCCAAACTGAGAGACATAGACGGCCATTGTTTACCGAATCGTATCTAGCTTATTAGGTGCAAAAATATTCAAGGTATAAAGTCTGTATTTCTTTCCTCACAACAGAAAATCCAATTCATCCCCATGTCCATATCATCATGTTTTTTTGCTTCTTTTTTTTTTGCTTGAACAAGTCTGCACAAAATGAACTGAAAAGCAAAGTATATATTCGAACTCGGTTTGTTTGGATCAAAATCCATGATGAACTGTTTCATTTCAACATGAGAGCGTGAATAATGTGTTTCTGCAGTTCTTTTTTAAAGATGTTTGGCTGGAACTGTCAAATTCCCTCCTACAGCTGCATTCACAGCAAAAATGCAAATCATTTGTGTCCATCTAACTCTTACATAAACACTGTAGATCCAGAACTGGAGACTTTACTGTGTATCAGTATACAGTAGCTTGGGAACTCAGCATCCTTATCTAGACATGTGAACAGAGAAAAGTATGGGCACACCAAACACACACAAACCAAACACACTCTCGCACACAGTTGCATTCAGTCTCCTGATGGAGCAGCAGGTAAAAGTGTCAAAGATCAAAATGAATCTAGATTCTGGCTCTCACTGGATTGTGGCACATGATCTTTTTGAAGGCCCTCCTGAAGTCCCGGTTAAATATGGTGTAGATAATAGGGTTCACTGAGCTGTTACAGTAACCGATCCAGAAGAAGATGTTGAAGAGGGTGTCAGGGATGGTGCAGCTCTCCCTGCACACCGCATGAAGGCTGTAGGTGAAGAAAAACGGAAACCAGCAAAGCACAAAGAGTCCCATGACCACAGCCAGCACGAAGGTAAACCGCTTCTCGCGCATCTGAGCCAGCTTGGCTTTGGACAAGGATCTCTGTCGGACACGACTCACCGACTCCTCGTCGCACGCCTCCGACGCGCGACCGTCGAGCTGGGCACGCGCGCACACACACGCGACTTCCACTTTGCCACCTTTGGCGGAGCGCGCGTTCGAGACGCAGCTCTCCTCCAGATCGATTGCGTCCAGTTCGCCTTGGTGCTGCTCTTTGGAGCCGCAGACACTCGGACTCGTGGCTTCGGATCTTCCTTTGCGCACAAACCCGGTCTCGGAGAGCGAGGGCTGGCGCGCCATGCTGGCTTTGGCTACGAACACGGTGGCGGCTCTTTGCTTGGCCACTCTGTAGATTTTGCAGTACACGGACACCATGATGAGTCCCGGTGCGAAGAAAGACACGGCGCACGAAGCCAGAATGTACCACGTTTCGTTGTTAAGCAGGCACTCGAGTTCGTCGTGCTTGGTCATGAGCAGCGGCGGGAACGAGATGACGGCTGAGATGAGCCACACGGCGGCGATCATGGCCTTGACGCGCCGCGGCGTGCGCTTTAGGTTATAGCTCACGGCGCTCGTCACCGACCAGTAGCGGTCCAGGCTGATGGCGCACAGGTGCATGATCGACGAGGTGCAGAAGAGCACGTCGAGCGCCAGGTAGAGCGCGCACCACGTGCTGCCGAAGTACCAGTAGCCCATCACCTCGTTGGCGAGCGAGAACGGGATGACCAGCGTGGCCACCAGGATGTCCGCCGACGCCAGCGACACCAGGAAGAGGTTCTGCGGGGCGCGCAGCGCGCGGCTCGTAAACACGGCCACCACTACGAGCACATTCCCCACGATGGTCACAAGGATGATCACGGCCACCACCAGGATGATAAAGGCGGCCGCGTAGCGCGAGTGCGGCGCAAGCCTGGGCGCGCTCGTGCCGTTCGCCGAGGAGTTGCCGCTCGCCTCCGCTATATCCATTCTTGGTGCAGACGCTCGGAGTCACCCATTGCGTCCATCAGAGCCTGTTCGCTCCGTTCACTTTTATTCCAAACTAGGCAATGGGTCGATGTTCCACAGTTTGCACCGGATTGTCGAACGCGGAATCGTTTCTCTCGTCTGCGTCGTCACTTGCGCTCTGTGTCCATCCATGCCCAGGCATTCTGACCCTGAGTGCAAACAATAATCCTGGTTATACAAAATATTCTTTCAGTTCTTACCGGGGGGGGAAACAAGTCTGCAGCTGGTTGGAATGATCCTGTGCCTTGCGTTACGCATAACCAGTGTGGGAGTGTTGGAGCTGGCATGTCACTTCAGGTTATGCGCTTTCAAGTGCGCACAGAAAGCGAGAGAGAGAGAGAGAGAGAGAGAGAGAGAGAGAGAGAGAGAGAGAGAGAGAGAGAGAGAGAGAGAATGGGGCGGAAGCAAATAGAAGATTTAATTTCACACTTTTTGTGAACAAAAAACTCGAAGAATCGACGTTCTGTTCAGTTGCAACCCATATATCAGGCTACGTGCTCTTGCACGAGTGCACCAGCTTTTTTTAAAATGCAAATTGGCTACAATAGACTCTGTTCCGTTTCAGTGCATTATGTCACCATGTCATAAGCATTTTGGAGACGAGGCGCTTCTGCATCTCCACTCAGTGCTGCGCTCCCCGAGGACGCTGCACAACATCAGGAAGTAATGAAACGTTTCTCTGAGACATTTCACAAACAACTCATTTCGAATCGAGCTGATCTCCGACCTATTTTGCGAATCAGCTTGATGAATTTCCTTGTGCGTAAAGCAAATCGCATTACCTGCCATCAGGTCCTCCAAAGCGCATTGCAATGTCTGTGTGTTTTCAATCATCATTATTATTTCCCTTATAGAATATTCAGCGCACTTAGTGGAGAGATTCGTCTCAGAAATACCTAAATGTAGCTTTTTTCCTCTCTTTGGGGTGTTACAGCTTGAGTACACTTAGTACAAATATCTTTAAAAGTAGCATGTAAAAAAAAATATATCAAATTAAAAATTTTCAAAGAAATGCCACATGCATTTGATGTGGCCAAAAATATGCAGATTTAAATTGGTTTTCTTTCATTTTAACCCCAAAAGGTGGCGCAGCTGCAGGTTTGTATTCATTCACACAGGAGCCACACCTAATTACATCTGTACATCTGTTCATCCCCAATATGAAGACTCTTTGAAGACTTCAGGTCTACAAAGCCTTAATCTGCTGTAGCATTACAATTTCACTTTTATTGTATCTCACAGGGTTTTAATCCAGCAGAAGGAAAACACTCCTGTGCACAAAGCAAGCTCCATTAACACATCGTTTTTCAAGGTTGGAGAAGAATTTGAGTGTCCCGCACAGAGCCCTGACCTTAACCCCATTTGGATACCATTGGGATGAATCAAAACTGTACCCCAGACCTCTTTATCAGTGTGTCTGTTGAATTGCTTGATCACAAATCCCACCAGGCACATTACAAAAGTCTAGCATAAGCCCTCCCCAGATGAGTTGATCTTACCATACAATAAAGCGTGGGTGTGATAGTCAGGTGTTCTCAAACGTTTGGTCATGTACATTCACGAAAACACATATCCTGTACTTTTAAAAATCAGTAACACATTCTATTTGTAAGCAGCTGATCTGATGTTCGAATTTTTTAATAAACCTTTTTATTACTATTTATTGAAATGTTTAATTCTTCTCAATACATTTTAAATGACATCATTTTCTAGCCTTACATTAAATGTCCATAGGTTATACAATTTTTAGGCATATTTTGTACAATTCTAGTGCAGGAGTAATTGACAATTTGTTTTTGACAAATTGACAAATGTTTTTCGTTATGGGAAACGATACAAAAAAAGAAGAAGAAGAAAAAGAAGAAGAAGAAGAAGAAGAAGAAGAAGAAGAAAAGAAACAGTAGTCATAAATAAGCCTAAAATGTAATAATAATGCTACATAACCTCAATGAGAGCACGCAGAACACACTGACCTGACTGCTTTGGATTGACTACAGGCTGCAGTAGCTCAACTGTGGTGAGCAGAAAGGCATCGCAGAATGAACAACACCTCATCCATGCAGGTGGAGAAGCTAAAACAGCAGAAGATAAAATGCAGATTCAAGGCTGTCGGTCAAGAGCAGGAATCTGTGCTACACTGGGCACAGACTGACCAAAAGCTAGACAGGTGAAGACTGGAAAAAGTCAAAGCAATAGTTTTAAGGACAATTGATATAGACATGTAAAGGCTTAAAAGTGTGTTTTTCTCAAGTGCATTTCAGTGCATTTCACCAAGAACGGAATATTCATTCAAAAATCCGAGCTGTCTAGCTCCATCTCTTTTTATATTAAATAATAGAAAAGAAGATCCATGTGAATTACAATCGAGTCCTTACATCACTCTGCATCAGAATGAGAATCAGAATTAGCTTTACTGGCGAAGTACGCCTTGAGCATGCAATAAATGTGTTTAGAGTGTGAATTTAACACACAGAGACTGCCGAGCAATGCAGGACTAAACAAGGCATGGACTAATACAAACTTAATTACAAATAACACTACAAAATGACCGAGCATCGAAGACACTACAAATTGGGCTGGGTCAGAAAGTGACATAATGCAGTGATTGACAAGATGGATAAAGAAGCATATTGCACATGATTTTGCAAGAAATAAACTAAAATAATCATAAATCCTCAAAACATAACTTTTTTTCTTTCGGCTTCTCCCATTAGGGGTCGCCACAGCGGACCATCCGCATGTTTGATTTGGCACATGTTTTTACGCTGGATGCCCTTCCTAATGCAACCCTCCCCATTTATCCGGGCTTGGGACCAGCACTAAGGCTTCTGCAACCCTAATGGCTGGGGTTGGTTCCCTGACCGGGGATCATTCCCTTGGTTCCCTGGACCCGGGCCACAGTGGTGAGAGCGCCGCATCCTAACCATTAGACCACCAGGGAAGACCAAAGGCCTATTATAAGTAAAAGGTTTTTCCCAGAAGTAATATTCATTATGAGTTCTAATGAGTGCGAGGTACAAGCTGATGGAATTGTGTTTTGGAGTATTTTTTGGTAAGTGTTTGCGGCAGGAGCCAATGATTTCATAGCGGGTTCTGTGAAGAGCCGGTGGAGATTGTTGAGCTCGCTCGCTGTGTTAAAGAAGCCACTCAAAGCTGTTTACTCAGAAAGCAAATCTCACTCGATGTTATCTGAACCTAGTGTGAGGCGACTGGAAAGAGAGGGGGAGAAGCCAGAGAGATAAAAAAAAACACAAGAAGAAAATGTTGCGCTCGGTAGGCCTCGTTTATCAAGCTGGATACGAACGAATTTGCTCGTAAATCATTCGCGGGAGCATTCACACAACGAGTGTGGCATTCGTGAAAAAATCCAGATCGTTCGGTTGGGGTGGTGGGGGGGAGGGTAGGGTAGGGGGTGTGCTTGTAATCCTAAGAGATGACATGAGGGTGTAACATTTCAAGGGTTTTGAGAAGATACTGGATAAAAGAAGCACTTTTACTACATATATACGTATATACAGATGTACACACTTCCTTTCCATTACATACACAAAGTAATTTGTCATTTTCATATTAATAACACGAGAAGAAAAAGCAATCACGTCTATAAATGATGACAGATATGAACAGTGATTCGGGTGAAATGAAATAGCCCCCTATAAAAGGATTTGAATGCGCATTCAATTACGGGATGATTTGGTTCTCTCAGTCGTTAGACATGATGAGTCATGGTGCTTGTTCACTCCATAGTCATCGTCTTGTCGTTTTGAGATTTGCCTTTTATGTGGTTTTTAAGTCAAGTGGCTTTTTCAGTCATTTTAGCCATACACAGTAAAGTATACAGTATGAAACAGGGACCAAGGGCCCAGGACCAAGGCGCTACATAAAACAACACAAACTAGCACACTACATAAATACATGTGCGAAAACCGTTTAGTGCAAAAAAGTACACAACACAATGAGACACAATGGCATTGCAGCATGGCCAAATGTAACACATGCTATAAAGGTGCTTAGCAGTTTGCAGGTGATTGGCATTTACATATAAAAAGAAACTCATTATAGCATTATAGAAACTACTTCAATTTTAGATCTTCATGGCTTGGGACAAACACGCAACTTTATTCCTAACCAAGGCCCAGTTTTTGACTCTATATGCTGCAGTTTTCCACATTACCACTGAGCTCTGGGCTCGTTTTGAAATAATAAATAGTACTGATGCAATTACAAATCCAGCTCTGTAATTCATGACTTCTTGTTTTCTCCTCGTTAGTGTTATTTCAATCCACTAAAATAGAAACAACACAAAAAAAATACTTTATAATACTGTATACGGTGTTCTTAAATACCCAGTTGTATACGGTGTTCTTAAATACCCAGTGTTCTGAAATACCATAAATACAAGGGCACCAGGGTGTAAACTGTAAATGTTTTAAAGCAATTATGATGTTTTAAATTACGTAAATCATCAGGACACTGTGTGGACTCTGTTTCCACACAGACGGTCTTAATTGCCGGACATGTGCATTATGCGGATTTTACTGGGAAAACGCAACTGCACGACTTGTGTTCCCAAGTTCCCCCACACAACCAAACTGCTGCGCTCCTTCCACCGACTTCCAGTAGCTGCACATATCAAATTAAAAACACTGATGCTTGCCTACAAATGGACCAGCACCTTTTTTACCTCAGAGACCTCATCACTCCTCACACTGCACAATGCTGCCTGAGATCCTCCAGCACTGCTCGACTGGAACCACCTTCTCTCAGAATAAGAGGTAAGTATACTTCAATGCTTGTTTAACTCTAAATCCATCTTCATGGTTCGTGAGTTTAACCACAGAAACCTTATGGATCATCAGACTGTTTTTTGGGAACCACCTTCAGCAGCAGCAGTAAGTGGTCTCCAACTGAAAAGAACTCTATCCAGAGGAAGGGCATCAAAAGGATTTGGGCAGAAAGAAGTTTAAATCCCATAAAAGGTGAATCTGTGCATTGAATAAAAAATAAATAATAATATTATTTGTCTGTCTATATCTTGATCAACAGAATTCATTGAGAAATGCCCTCTAGGGTTCCTCTGGCATTGTTATGCCAAAGTTGGTTAGACTGAACTAGATTACCAATCATCTCCCATGTCACATGTCCCACTGATAGTATGGTGACAGGTGATAGCATGTGTATGTTCTTTTGCTTCATATGCTCTGCCGTGTGGATTTATCTCATTGTAACATTGTTGGTTCGGTTGGTATCTTCCTTAATATACGCTATCTTCACTTGCATCTGCCTTCGCCCTACACTACGGTAGATGAAAAATTTTAAAGTACAATAGAGAAAGCATGATCTAGGGTGGAAAACATGATAAAGTGCCCTCGATGGCTCCATTCTAAAAATGAATTTGTGATGCAGTGCCTAAAGGTTTCCCCTCTATGAAAACGGAAACGTGTGGAAAAGCCTTAATAGATGGGACTTCAGTCGATGGAAGAGCTGCAGTAATCTAGAGGTTTTGATACAGGCGAGAAAATGAGATGACATGACGAAATGTTGAGAAGGTTTGAAATACTATATGAAATTACATTTTATATATAAATATCGTTTACAAATAAATAAGCAGTGAAAGGAAAGTGCGTTGCGGCAATGAAGTTCTTATTTAGTCAATAACTACTAGATTTATGCTAATATAACTAGCGGTTTATCCGAATGCTAATTTGTTGCAGCTTTGAGGCCACGAATTGTTTTTCATTGATCAATGAAATCATTTGAAATCCTAATGATGACCCTGTTGTTTTCAAGTATACTGTATACACCGAGCATACTGACACGACCCCTTTCCTGAGACAGCTGATATAAATATATTCCACCAGGTACATTTCTTCGACCAATCAGTTTATTTATTCATTCATTTATTCATTTTTTCACTTATTCTACATCTGTTTGAATCTCCTTGTTCTTGGAAGAAGCTATTTTCTTGAGGTCTGTGTACAAGTCTTTCGAATTATTTCTGCACACGTGTGTGGGAGTTCATATGTTGCAAAGTCTAAATCGAGTGTCATATTTTTTCTTTCTTATTTTTTTCCAAGGGCTGAGTACAATAATGCCCACTGAGGATGCCAGTGACCTGATTAATCGAGGGTAAAATAGAAGAATATGTTAAAATAATAAGAAAATAATAGCCTCGAGCCTGCCTCCTCCTCCTCCTCCTCTTCTTTCTCTCAGATAATGACACTGAAATCTTCACTGATTTTACTATTCGAGTCGATTATGATTACGATAATCGTGTCCGCGATTCGATTCAGTTTGATGTCACAATGCATCTTGATGCTACATTTTCATTAGTGAATACAAGCAGTCAGATATATGAACTCCTTTTTCCTTTTATCTGTTCCAAGAAAGTACACTTATCAATTTGTACATAAAAGCCAAAATATGCTCAGATCTCAGATTTTAACATGCTGGGTGCATTTTCTTTATCAATCGCTTTGGTATTTTGCCTCTGTCCACCATTAAAGGAAGCGAGTACGCGACGAATGACCCCAATCGATTATGGTCTATTACTGCATCTATCCGCATCATAGAAACAAATCATGGTCACACCTCTAGAAGAGATTGATTAATTCTTAATAAAAAATTCAAACACACACACACACTTTACTAGAGTTGTAACGATACACTAAATTGAAATTCAGTGTAGTTGTGTCCTGATTTGATGCATTCCCGATACAGGAAATACAGGCTTTCTGTAAATGTGTTTCATTTTGCTCTTTTTTAAAATGTATTCATCATAAACATGCAATCATTTATTAGAATAATTAGAAATAAGAACTAGCACGATCCAAGATTATCCAATCTATGCAAGGATGGAGTACAAATCAACTTCTACTGAAGTAAATCAAGGAGCTGTAACACAGACCTTTGTTTATTTTTGCTCTTGGCTAGTCGTGCTGTCCGAGTCACGTAGCTCTCAAACATTCGAGCTCATGTGTTCAAACGTGCTCTCTTTTACACCAGACCTTAAAAAAAACATGTGTGGAATCTTAAAGCTTGGTGTTGAGCGAAGTCATTGATGTTTTTTCGAGGCATGATGCTAGTTTGCTAGCGTATTGGCTTTATGACTCATTGACACGCCGTGCCTATTAGGAGTAGCATGTGTTTGTTTTTTTTTTTTATTGCAGCCTGTTTTATGGTGTGTTTATTAGATCTCACGGAACATACAGAGCGGCTAATGTCCAATACCCTACTTTGTTCACCTAATTGTATTTTAACATGCACATATGCTGAATCAAGCGCTAACATTGATCCTTTGTTTTTTTGCGTTTCTATGAATGATCAGTAAAATTGTACTTTTGTTAGCAAAGCATCATCCATCTATTGATCTAAATTTGTTCTGTTACACGATTATTTTTCCGAAATACCTCTCAAATCATTTGGTATTCGTTGCCGCCTAGCACGTATACTTCACAATAAATAAATAACCTGCACACTTATCGGTCGCTTTGTCATTCCAAAAGGTAAACACAATCACATTTTGGCGCTCCATGCCTGAGAATTGCATGTGAAGGTGATAATGTGGGGGAGGAAATGTGAAAATTGGACAGAGAGGCACAACAAGAAAGAAAGAGAGAGAGAGAGAGAGAGAGAGAGAGAGAGAGAGAGAGAGAGAGAGAGATCCAGAGAAAGAGAGCTTGAAGAGAATTGGAACAACCTATACAATCTTAACATTGTTCTAAATACCAAATGCATGGCATCTTGTGGCCAAGTGCGAAATTCCTGAACATTGTAGCCCATGAGGGATATGCAAATACTGTTTTTCGATACCGTCTACAAGCGGCTTCTTTGTTCGGCGTGTTGCGGTTCTGCTCATTCGAGGCGTGATATGATCTTGTAGCAGTTGGGATGTTGGAAAATGCAACTATAATACAGTGATTCAAATAGAATACAAAATAATTCAAGTGTGAGTGTAATGTAAATAAATGGCAGTCGAGCTGGTAGCTGAGTGGTTAAGGCATCAGACTTTGAATCCATAGGTTGTGATTTCAAATCCCAGCCACACCAAGCTGCCACTCCAGGGCCCCTGGGTGAGGCCCTTAACCCCATATCTGCTCACTTGTATGAATGATATGACTGTGAGTTGCTCTGCATTAGTGTGTCTGCCAAATGCTGTAAATGTAACTTTGAAGCTGCACGAAGACAAATATAGAGAAGCTTTTGCTAGCTATCAATTTCTGGATATCATTGATTCATTCGTTTTACGTATTTGTTAATCACGTTATCCTGGTCTTTGTGTCTGTGGATCATTTAAACACATTCTTTCAGTTTCAAAACTTGGTATATAAATCTCACAAATAGGATCAAAGTATTGGTCATAATCTTAAAATAAGAGCTCTGATCAGGTCACTGGTTTAAGCCCCAACACTGCCTTTAACATTCTTTTCTCCAGGGGTGCTGTATCATCTCAGATGCCAGCTTATTAAACAAGCTGGGAAAGGTGAAGAAAGAATTTCACTCTACTGTAATGTATATGTGACAGGAAAAGCCTTTTTGTCTTATTATGAATTCACATCGTTCCTCCAGAAGAGACCCATTTACAGAATTCTCTATTGGTTCTACCTTCAGGTTGGAGGCCAAAGAGGGCAGAAGACTAATGGAGAATAATGTTAGAAAAAGTAAACTCTTTAAACGGAAGTGTTCTTTGGATATTTGACGGTTCAGAGATTCAGAGTATGGTTTGAATCAGGGAAAAGCCAAAGAGCTCGTTGCATTCAAGCATTTTTGAAATAAAATTGCATTAGACAAGAGCTATCGTCTCGTGTTTACCTGAGAAACCCGACTTCTGAATTCAAAATCGCCAACATCACCTTGGAACCCGCTATAGTAGCATAAGGTGCATATTGATTGCTGTGACATTTAAACCAAAAAGGTCAGACATATTATTTTGTCAGTGCAAGAAAACCATTCAGAAATTGTATCCCCTGAGAAGCTCTATGGAAATCCAAGTCAAATGTGGGCACGTCTAAGCAGACCAGTTTGGATGATTGAGTTAAAGAAATGCATATTGTTTTAATTCGATTTATGAGATGATTTGTACAGGAAACTGGATCCTAAAACCTCACCATTTTCTAGTTGGTTTTTCAAATGGCATTAAGCCGAAAATCAAATCGAAACCATTTTCTGATTAACGTTCACATTTTATTCATGAGTACTCACTCCTTGAACGCAAGGATCATGCCAATATGAATCATAAATGTCACAGCAGAGTGGTATTATGATTAGCATTGGTTAATCAAACTTTATTAATAATTTCTCAATCATCAGGCTGGGCAGGCATGCGCTCAATGAAAGCTCACGCCATTTTCTGCTCCACTCTCCTCCTCTACCATTGGCTGTCACTCATCGACCTTTGAGGATCTGAGTGACGGGATGTTCTCGCCAAGTTTTCCCCACCCTACAGAGATAATTGCATAGCTCAAGAGTTTAAAAAAATATCCCAAGATTTGGATCATATAGTGAAGATTCAAAGATCTTTAACACCATTCACTCGGGCCGACTCTGAATAAGTGTCCCTCTTTCTGAACTATTTAAGTGCAACTCAAAGCGCTTCCTTTGAGGCCTCAATAGCATGCATCTGTAGCATGAGCGGAAGCACCGTGCGCTCGCCAATGACGAGAGACCGCAGGTCCTTGAGTTTCACAGCTATACGATGCTCAGTCTGGGCAGAAATGAAGCAGATGCACTTCTGTGGATTTATAATAGACGAAATAATGTGAAGAAGAAAAGGGTAAAGATTTCTAAACGAGAAAAAAAGAGTTTTCCCTGGATGAATTTCTGCCCTTTTAGATGATGTAGGAGTCGTAGACATTTCTTCTGTACGCTAAATATCTTCAGTACACTTCACGGAAAAAGTAAAGCAACTCTAAATGTCATGTCAAATCAGCGAGATGATTTAGTTGCAACATTACATACACCTCATGGAGTTTAAGTTGGATGGAAATCCATTCTGGAAATTCCTAGAAAGTATTTTGGATCCATAAAAATCTTTTGACGACTGCTTATTTCCGAAAGCCAATATATTGTAAAGGATATTCTACATTTGTTCTATAATAAATATTTTATATGACACATTTGCGAATTGCACTCCAGGGCCGCTCGCAAATGTGCAAATCTGATACTTGGACTAGATGATTTTTTTTCCCTGCACTAGATGACAGATCCCATTTTGCATGTCGCGTGCCGCGAACGCATAAATAAACCAGGAGTGAATGCATAACACCACATAGATGGGTTTAATCTGATACCTCCTGCTTTTGGTGTCAGCAATGTTTAAAAAAAAGCGTTATAATAATTTTGCACACAATTAAAGCTTCAGTTCTCCAGTGACATTTAGGACCCTTAAAGACGTATTTCTGTTTGTTTTTTCTTTTAATTTATGCTAATTAAAGGTCAGATTGTAGCTGCTGTCAAAGAGCTCACTGGCGAAAGAGCTGTCTCCTTCGGTTAATGTGTCACATCCCACAGCAGCTCTTACATACATTTACAAACCTGCTACTTTCACATGGAGTCAATTAGACTTTCTACTTATTTGCCTACAACTGAACCTGGGACATTTTAAGGCAAGTGAGGAGCAAAAATATGTCAATTAGTTACATCAAAAATAAGTCACAGTCCTGGAATATTGTGTATATATACAGATCAGGCATAACATTATAGCATTATGAGCGGTGAGGTGAATGACACTGATTATCTCTTCATCATGGCACCTGTTAATGGGAAGGATTTATTAGGCAGCAAGTGAACATTTTGTCCTCAAAGTTGATGTTAGGAGCAGGAACAAAGGGCCAAAAGTTTGGCCAAATTGTGACGGCTAGACGATTGGGTCAGAGCATCTCCCAGCTCTTGTGGCCCAAGGAAGGAACAGTGGTACACAGGCGACAGGGTCTTGGGCGGTCGAGGCTCATTGATGCACGTTGGGAGTGAAGGCTGGTCCGTGTGGTCCGATCCAACAAACAAGCTTCTGTAGCTCAAACTCCTGAAGAAGTTCATGTTGTTAATGCTCGAGGGATCAGGACTGTTTTGCCAGTAAAAGGGGATTAACGCAATATTAGGCAGGTGGTCATAATGTTATGATCGGTGTATATATAAAAAGTGTTCACACACCTGACATCGTTCTTCCCAGAGCTGTTAGCACGGAGTTGTATAGAATGTCTTTGGAGGCAGAAGAGTTCAATTTTCAGCAGGACAATGCCCCATTTTCAAACTTCTTGAGTGGCCTGCTATAGAGCTCTGACCTCAACCATGTAGAGGTCATGAATTGGAACACTGACTGCACCCCAGGCCTCCTCACATCACCTACATCAGTTCCTGACTTTATTAACACCTTTGTGGATGAACGGGCACAAATATCTATTTCCCTTTTTTCATTTTCATCCTTTTAATGTATATTATAACATTTGATGTTACAGACTAGTCATAAAAACCTTTTAACTGTGGTCGTATCGTGTATGCACATGAAAAATAAAAATGCAATTTTTCAATCCTAAATTAATTAAAAAATCCAGAACATTAATACTGTTGCTACTGTTGTACAGGATGAAGCACAAAGTTGGATTGGATGTCTTTGTACAGTATGTTAAATCTGCCCATGTTCTGATCCTGTGTGCAAAGACAGATTTGACATATGACATATATCTCTATGAAGACATATATTGCCAAGGTATCGTGAACAAAGCCCTGATCTCAATCCTCAACACTCAACCCTCAACCCCACGAAACACACTGCAGACCTTTACACGTAGCATCGTCTGGGCAAATCTCCTCAGCCACGGTCTACAATCTAGTGGAAAGCCATAAAAACAGTAAAGTGGGATTAGCTGGAATGGGATGTTCAAAACACACACATACTTTTGGCCTTCGCTAAATCCTAATAGACACGGTCCAAAATATAGCCTAAAGCCTTCGCAGGAGAATGGAAGCAAGTTAAGGGGCAACAAATGAGTGGTTGGGTGTCCAGATCCTTTTGGACTTGTAGAATATTGTAATAAATTTACAGATTTTTGTCATTTTGTAAATCTTGTAAATTCACTTAAAAATAAGTTTTCCACACGACAACTCTTAAGTGTGTGTTCGATAGTTTGGCTTTGTAATGACTAATGAGTTAATAATAATATTAAAAGTTAAAAACATTTATTTAGTTTACAATATCAAGTGTAACACTTTCTTTAACTAGTCATAGCTTTGTTTTGTGACAATTATAGCATTTTTCCTTTTTTGTATTAGAAAATAACACCAAAGAAATGTAATCTGCCTACAAAGAGATGGACTCTGTTGCCCTCTAGTGTCAATTTGACGCATTGCACCATTTACACAGCAAATCAGGGTATTTATTTAAAGGCTTTTTAACCTTTTCATTGCTATTTTTTATATAATATTTTATTATATATATATATATATATATATATATATATATATATATATATATATATATATATATATATATATACTGTATATATAATATATATAAACTTTTGGTCTGTACTGTATATATAATTATTATAATCTTAAATATTATGTAAGGATTGTGTTGGGTTTTTCTGTTGGGTAAACAGAATGGGAGTTACTCCATTTGCTTGTAATTAAATCTCAAATATTTATTTTTAATTCTAATGATCCAATTTGGTTTTTTATTAATAATATTTTTTTATAATAACAAAAATGTGTTGCTTACAATTGCACAACTCGTGACAAAATGCTTTCAAACCAGAAAGGAGTTATGAGGAGTAACTGGAGACTACAGTTAGGTTACAATAATTTAATTTAAAACCAAATGCCATGTATAACATATATTATTATTATTATTATTATTATTATTATTATTATTATTATTATATGTCCATCATGGGAAAGCTGGCACATGTAAATAACGTTTTAAGCCCCGCTCACTGTCAAGTGAAGACATCGATGGAAAATGCATTTCATGTCATGATATACGTGTCAATTTATAGATCATAATGATGAACTTCTACCATAGGAACAATTTACTTATGAAAAAATTTAACAGATATTGAAAATGCAAAAAAAGTAATAACTTTAAAACAATTACCAAAAGAATGATAGTAGAAAAATAAAAAAGAATTCAATATAATATATAGTATGATGGATATTATTATAGATACAGTTCATATTCAGTATATTCAGCAAATGAACTTCCAAAAAAAAATAAAACAAGTGCTAAGAATTTTATGGAATGGTTTTGGGTGACAATAATAAAGAAATACAGGTATTATTAATAGTGGTCCTAATAACACACACACACACACACACACACACACACACACACACACACACACACACACACACACACACACAGGTTCCCCCAAATCATAAATTAGAAGTTATTATAAGAGTGAAAAAGATGTCTGGGGAAAGGTTTTAATGGGTGTGATATTCGGATTGACAAATCTGATTATCTAAAATAAAATCTGATAGTAGCTCATATAGTGATCAATCAAGCTGCCACTTTTGGGCCCTTGAACAAGGCCCTTAAACTTCTCTGCTCCAGGAGTGCTGCCTGACCTAGGTTCTTCAAAGTAGGCATCAAGAGAATGCCAAGAGTGTGCAAAGCAGTAATCTAAGCAAAAGGTGGCTACTTTGAAGAACCTACAATATGACATATTTTCAGTTCACTTTTTTTGTTATGTATATAATTCCACACGTGTTAATTCATAGTTTTGATGCCTTCAGTGTGACTCTACAATTTTCATAGTCATGAAAATAAAGAAAACTCTTTGAATGAGAAGGTGTGTCCAAACTTTTGGTCTGTACTGTATATAAATATGCAAGTCAAATTAATATATTTGTGCTGCTGAAATTCATAGAGGTCTATGACTGTAGACTGTAGTTTATATTTAAAAAATACTGAAACTGTGGGCCGTCACAACGACAACATGAATCAACATCTTGCTGATCGTGTTTGTGAACAGTGACAAAATGACTTCTGATGGCAATGAGAAGTTCATTGACACAAATACTTACTTTTAAGAGAAGAACAATGGAAATGTACAGGCTTTTGCAAAGAATCCAATGCACGGATTGTTTCAAGATTGCACTTACTGGTTTGCAAATATTAAAAATGATTCGAGAAATACTCCTAAGCAACTGGGAAAACCTATAATAATATATACATTCTTATAGAAAGGATTTGTATTGCACTATGTAGATGTGACAAGTAAAACACACACACACACACACACACACACACACACACACACACATATTTGCATGATGTAATTTACTAAATAAATGTAGTTACTTGATGAACTATCCAATAAATAACCCTTTGAAATGTGGATCGGGATATTCAATACTTGAAATTTGTAATCCTGTAATTTAAAAACCTATTGTTTTGTTGCATTGTGTATTAATTGCTTTTCTTTTGTCAACATCAGCAAATTGACCCAAATCTAATTCTCCTGCTTGCTCTCTATTGCGTGAACAGCGCGAAGGCGTGGTCTGTGCTCATTAGCCAATCACGACGCGCCTCACAGAGCCAGCCAATGAGCGCGCGTGTTGTTATCTTGCTCCCCGAGTTCTCTCGTCCGCCATGATGCTTGTTTGCGTTCAGTGAGAAGCAGCAGATACAAAGTGGAGCAGAAACAAAGGAAACGCGCAGTCGGTCGGCTTCAACTGGCATGGTCTCACAGGTAAAAGGAAAAAAAAAACCGCAGAACTTCCCCGGTGTCGCTTTACGTGGGGTATATGGGTGGTTTTTCTCTCAAACGCGGGTATTTCCTTTCTTATAAACAGCGCGTGCACCTTTTTCGGTTGTTGGGTTTTAGTTCACTTTAAAGTCGCGCGCTAGCTTGCTAGGCTAAGTCGCGAGCTCTCTGGCGAACTAGTAAAATCTCAACAATACCGCGACTAGTTAGAAACAAAAAACCTGCTCCAAATCACACTTCATATCAAATTATTTGCTACATATACACCTTTAGCGTTAGTTAAAAATAATAACCTGGTTTAATAAATTGATTAAACAGGATGCACGAATTGCTTATAAATGCACAAAGTTGTATTTTTTAAATATTTACAGCTCTAGCTAATCACATTTTAGTCACGAGTAATTCCCTACCTGGTTAGCATAGCAATACTAGCATTTCAAGCTCGTTTTTAAATAATAAGCATTAAGCTACAATATAGTTAGTACGTTACGTGAAAGTAACTAATAAAAAAAAGGTTCGACATCATTTGCTTTAATTATAAGCAGTTTAACTGGTTAACTCGAGCGCTGGGACACGGGCAGCATGGCTAGTCTGATTACATCTAATCATCTCATATATCATTTTATTGCATGTCCAGAAAAGTTGGATTTTTATATCCAAATATTTCTAGGGTTATTTATATTTGCATGCAAGGTTGTAGAAATACTTGGGTAATCTAGTTAACTAGGTAGATTAAGAGTTGATGCAGAACACGAGGTGTTTGGGGGTGTTTTTTTTTTTTTTTTTTTTTGTAGTTTCTCTTTAGGCAAGCCAAAGGAACAAGAAACCACTACACAACACTGATTCCTTTGCTGACCGGCTAATATTTGCGTACTTTTGTGCATAAGGTGTTCAAGAGCTAAATCTTAGACTTTCCCTAAAAGATTTGGATCAAATGGAGAGCACTGATTGCGCTATGACGTTAATGAATAATGGAAAATGAGCCCCTGGTATTGATCTTCTAAAGTGCTACCATGTGTACTGTGTATTCTGATATCCGTCCAGGCTCCCACGTGCCTCCCTCGGCACTACTAGCTGCCCTTAAACCAGAAAGCCGTACCCACTACCCAAAGCCTTAGATGTGTGTATCCGATTTGTTTCCAGGCCTGTTGTGTAAGAGTCTTACGTGCCAAATGTACACATCACAAGATCAGGTGGATGGACCGATTTAGATTCTCTGGGTGAAATAACTTTTGCTTCTTTCAGTGTTCCAGGAATGCCCAAGGAAAAATATGATCCGCCAGATCCACGGCGGATGTACACTATAATGTCGAGCGAGGAGGCAGCTAACGGGAAGAAGTCATACTGGGCCGAACTGGAGATCAGTGGTAATTTATTTGATGCTTTTATCATTCCATTGTATCACACACAGCATTTTACTTGTTTCCAGTAATGGGTATTATGTCGATTTGATTGCCAAAAGTTTGTGGACACACTGATGACCATACCCCTGGCCTTTCCCAAAGTTGCCAAAGTTTGCGTTGCATTTGGTCCAGTAAGGACAGGAGTGGATATTGTAACGGCGAAAGTGCCACTACACCTGGAACGGGATCTTGAAAAAACACACACTGTTGGAGCGGGGATGTGTCCACATATTTTTGGCATATTGTGTGATTTGTAATTTTCTTTGGTAATGCTTGATCATTATTAAACTATTAGTGGTATTTATGTCTGGCTAATGGGGTGTGAACTTTTTCTTAATTGGAGGAATCTTTCTGCACTTATTACCGTAACCTGAAACTAAACTCCTCATTAAGGAATGAAACTTTAACCTTGCTGTCTATTTTGCCTTTAGGCAAAGTGAGGAGTCTGAGTACAGCGTTGTGGTCTCTTACCCATCTGACTGCTTTGCACATCAGTGACAACTCCCTCTCACGCATCCCTCCGGACATTGCCAAACTACACAACCTGGTGTACTTGGACCTCTCGTCCAACAAGATCAGGAGCTTGCCCGCCGAGCTAGGCAACATGGTATCTCTCAGGTCAGCGACTACAGCATTCTCGTGACTAAGAGCACAAAACCTCTCTTCCTCTTTCCTCTCTTTTCGCCGACGGTAACGACCGCCCTCGATGCTCCCTAATATCCATGATCTCGTGTGTAGCTGCCTTGTGGGCTTTACTTAAAATGATCAATTCCAATAATGTCACTGCTTGTAATGGATCCCCTGTGATTATCGCAGCACTGAGCTGCAGCGTGTTTCTCTGATGAACTCAAAAACCCGTTTGCTTTAGTTTAGGTCTATAGTTCAAGCTTTTGCATGTGGTACAGCTGTTATGTAAATGTTTTTGTTTTGGAGTTCATGGGGCTGCGCTAATATCATTTCTCTCGTCCAGCTTGTAAATCATGAACTGTGCACACTGGGATATTTTGTAATCCCTTCCCTGACTCTTCTCTCTTTTTTTTTTTTTTTTTTTTTTTTTTTTAGGGAACTGCTTTTAAATAACAACCAGTTGCGAGTCCTGCCTTTTGAGCTTGGAAAATTGTTTCAGTTACAAACCTTGGGTTTAAAAGGTGAGTGTACATACCTGAACAGATCGAACCCCCGGTACATGTTGATGTGACGCATTTTGCATTACACATGATGGACAAAAATGAGTTTACATGTAAAATTTAAATTATGCTTTCACTCGCCAGGAAACCCACTTGCACAAGACATCATGAACCTCTACCAGGAACCCGATGGGACGCGCCGGCTCCTGAACTACCTGCTGGACAATCTTGCAGGCACCAAGCGCAGTAGGTCACACATCCTGCCCCCACGCCATGTAAATGCCCTAAACGAAGGGATTTGTTTTTCAAATCCTTTAATATTTTCTTTTTAATTGCATGAAGATAAAGGTACATTTTTATAGAGCGGGAATAATAATTATTCATGGTATTTGCTTTTGATACATCGGCCATCTTTGCTTTAGTCTCAACAGAACAGCCCCCTCCTCGCTCATGGGTACATCTTAAGGAGCCTGACAGGACACGACCAGCAGGTGAGATCCTTTCACACTTTTACTGGTAATGTAACATCTATGACTTACCACCAGAAGAGTTCTTTTGCAGGAACTTTGCTATTAGTTGAACCTGGATTTTTAGTTCAGAATATTCCCGGATATAATCGGATGCAAGGATGCATGCGAGCGCATACTAGACCTTCACTGTAGTTATTTGGAAACCAGGAACTAAATTTCTCATGCCATGTGTAAGAGTGAGTTGCTCAGAACTCGGAAGATTGTGCCCCGGCTTTTAAATCCTATTCATTAATTAAACCCTGTTGATTTTGTCTGAAATATTTACCCAGAGATAGTGATTTATAGGCTTATGTTCATTTAGAGATTTCCTGACATGTAAAACCTCCTGTCTAAAATAGAACTGATGGTTTAATGCTTTTATCAGGTTCACTGTACCAGGCTGTGTTGTGCATAAATAGAATTAATCTTATTGACATCACACTTCCCATTAAACTGCCTGTGTATATCAGAAGGATGCTGCTGAATATATAATCTTCCACACACATCCTTTATTACAGTCAATAGTAAACAGAGCAGGTTTTTATATATATATATATATATATATATATATATATATATATATATATAAAAAATGTTAGTGCTTCTTGGATCATCCATCACGATCAATTTACGAATGAGATCTCGGGGACAAATTTTGCAATTTCAAATAAGTCAAACAATAAATCTTTCACCCAAATCATCACCAGCAAACAAGCTGCAAAAATTTGGTTTTTATGAGCTTTTTATTTCCCGCTGTTTCGCATAAATTCGACGGAGCGTTCCTAAATAGGACACATGCCGAGGGGTTTTTTTTTTGTAGCGCTTGATGGGGCTGCACGCTGGTTCCAAAATCGTTTCATTATACAGGAGTAAGATGTTCACCTCAAACTGATTTCGTAATATGCCGTGATTGAGCTCGTGCAAATTGAACCCAAAAAAAAGTTTAAACTAAATTTAAATGTTGAGAACTGTTTTGTTTTGGATGTACGCTAATGTTCTCCGTGAAACACCTGGGTGGGGGGCTTCACTGGAAGTGTTCTATTTCTCAGAACTTCATGTTGGAGTAAATAGCTAGGCTTGGAACTTGCAGTGATGCCGTGAATGTTTGTCCATGTCGCAGCATTGTTCTCCGTGATGTGCTACAATGTACTGTGCGATAAGTACGCCACACGCCAGCTCTACGGCTACTGCCCTTCCTGGGCTCTCAACTGGGAGTACAGGAAAAAGTCCATCATGCAGGAGATCCTGAGCTGCAGTGCGGATATCATCAGTCTACAGGTGTGAGACGTATATATTTGCTCTTGCATTTCTTTATACGAAGTGAGCATCGTGATGGAGATCACTGCACTGAAGAGAATATGGATTTATTTTTATACATTCTTTTATTAAGAGGTACACTATATTGCCAAAAGGTTGTGGACACCTGGTCACAAGGTACGATATGTGCTTTTATGTGCTCTAAAAAATCCCTCCACTCTCCTGGAAAGGTGTTCCACTGGGTTTATGGAGTGTGTTCATTGAGCAACAAGGGTGTTTATTAATGTAGGTGAGGTGAGGAGGCCTGGGGTCTTCAAACCATGTAAACCATATCTTCATGGAACTCGCTTTGTGCCCAGGGGCATTGCCATGCCGAAACGGGTTTGGGTTTCCAAGTTCAAGTGAACGCAATATTTTATTATAGCGCATTAAAAGACGTCCTATAAAATTGTGTGCCTCCAGCCTTGTGGAAACTGTTACCAGAAGAACCACATATGGCAAGGAAGGTCAGGTGTCCCAATACTTTTGTCCATATAGTGTATGATTGGGGGGGAAGGATGCTTAAATTGTTTTGATTGTACTGCAGGAAGTCGAGACGGAGCAGTATTACAACTTTTTCCTGGTGGAGCTCAAGGAGCATGGCTACGAAGGTTTCTTCAGCCCCAAGTCTCGTGCCAGGACCATGTCCGAATCTGACCGGAAACACGTGGACGGCTGTGCCATCTTTTATAAGTCAGAAAAGTGAGTGTTCAAATGCCAATGTGGAAGGTGGTTAAAATAACAAGTGTCCAGTGTGCTGACCCCTATTCCTCACCCTGTGTGTGTTTTGGAAACAGGTTCAGCCTTGTGCAGAAACACACGGTGGAATTTAACCAGCTGGCCATGGCAAACTCGGAGGGCTCTGAAGTCATGTTGAACAGGGTGATGACCAAGGACAACATCGGGGTCGCTGTGCTCCTGGAGCTGCGCAAAGAGACGATTGAGCAAGCTGGTTAGCATTTCATTTCTCGCTCTCTCTCAACCATTTTGCCTACCTGCTGTTTCACCAACCTAACAGCTGTTAATGCATTACATGGCTCGTTTTGTTTTCTACATGACTGATCCTGGTTGAATGCTGTGCAGCAGGGAAGCACTTGCCCAATATGGAGAAGCAGCTACTGTTGATGGCTAACGCTCACATGCACTGGGACCCAGAGTACTCGGATGTAAAACTTGTCCAGACCATGATGTTCCTCTCGGAAGTGAAGAACATCGTGGACAAGGCTACACGTAGCCTCAAGCTTTCCTCTGTCTCCGGGGAGACCAACGCCATCCCTCTTGTCCTGTGTGCTGACCTTAACTCTCTGCCGGACTCGGGTAAGCTGTGTATGATTGGGTTTTTTTTTTTTTTCTCATTTCAAATTATGGATTTTTTTTTTTTTTTTTAAACTTTCTTTGAATTGTGAATGTGTAGGTGTTGTGGAGTACCTGAGCACAGGTGGTGTGGACGGCACCCATAAAGACTTCAAGGACCTGCGCTATATCGACTGCCTAACCAACTTTAACTGTAATGGAAAGAATGGCACCTCCAGTAGCAGGATCACGCACGGCTTTAAGCTGAAGAGTGCCTACGAGAACGGCCTGATGCCTTACACCAACTACACCTTCGACTTCAAGGTCTGTAGTACAGAAAATTTGTCTTCTTATGTGTATGGTCCAACCTCGCTATCGGTAAAATCAGGTGACCTCTACTAAAAGTATAAACAGATTAATCAACCGATAGTGGATGAAAAAAACACTTGGTGTAAAGAAAAATCACTGAACTTGATTACAAAAATAAACACTAAAGTACTGTCATAAATGTACCAAATAAATATAATTACATAATTTATTAATGATGGATAAAAAAATATAATTGCAGTCTCGCCTGTAAAAACAAACTGCACATCGGTGATTTGCCTGTAGAGGACGCTCTCCTAATGGCAGCAGACTAGAAGCCGGAAGAACTCGGTATGGATGTGAAGTTTCAGTTCCAGCACTCAGCTCTTAGTGCCGATTAATCAGCGAAGCCGATGACTCGGTCGACCTCGTGTTCGGCGTTTTCATGAGCATCGCAGAAAATACTAATAAATCGAAGAAATTTTATGCCGATGAACATGTAGAGCAAGTTCTTCTTCTTTCGGCTGCTCCCAGTAGGGGTCCCCACAGCGGATCATCCGTCTTCATATCCCCCTCTCCTCTAGATCTGCCTCTTTCAATCCAACTACCTGCATGTCCTCCCTCACTACATTCATAAACCGCCTCCTTTTCTCCTTCCTGGTGGCTCCATCCTCAGCATTCTCCTACCGATATACCCCATGCCCCTCCTCTACATGTCCAAACCATCCTACCATTCTACCTCTCCAGGCTCTTCTCAACCTGCTCCCTACTCTCACCACAAATCACAGTATCATCCACAAACATCAGAGTGCAGCACTGGTGCAGAGGTTGTAGGGCCTTCCTTAAGGGCCCTACAGTGGCAGTTTTGCAGTGCTTGTGTTTCTGAATGGAAGATCAGGGATTCAAGCCAGAGTCTAAAACATTGATCTACCTTTAGATTTTGTGTACACAGAAGATCAGAGTTTTCCATCAGATCATGTAGACCTGGTCATCACACCTATAAACACCTCATCCCAGACTTCCTTTCACTCAACTTGGCCGTGCTGGGGCTTGAACCCCTGACCGTCCCATCAGTAGTGAAAGCCTTAACCGTTGATCTATCACTTCTCAAAACTGCACAGATTTATTCTGCTCTCTTCCCAAAAGAGAAATCAGAGAATATCATGTTAAGCATTTCTTAATCCCTATGTATTGAAATGTTATTAAAGAATTATCTTTGCCTGTCAAAATCTCTACTATCCTGGTAGATTAGTCGTGTGTGTGTGTGTGAGAACCTGATTGAATTGTGAGAAGCATTCTTGGCTTAGCAGTGTTTCAGGCATGTTGAGTTTGAGGCAGGAAATGATTTTTACTGCGGTGTTTCCTGCAAATATGGTTCCTATGAATAGCCGAGGTTAGGAAATAATCAAAACAAAAATTAATAAAGTTTAGCCTTAAACAAATGTTGCTTCATTTTTTTGTCCCTCCACTAAAGTACATCTTGCTTTTTTTTTTTTTTTTTTTTTTTTTTTTTTAAATATAAATTCTATTGGTTCCAACCTCTGTTTTTCTATCCTCTTCAGGGTGTGATTGACTACATCTTCTACTCTCAGCCTCTGCTGAATGTGCTGGGCGTGCTCGGCCCACTGGACCCTCACTGGCTCCACGAGAACAATATCGCTGGTTGTCCGCACCCCCACATCCCCTCCGATCACTTTTCCCTGTTTGCACAACTCGAGCTGCTCCTGCCGTACTCGTCTTTGGTCAACGGTCTCCACGTGCCTGGCTGCAGGTAGTTCTCAGAGCTCCAACGCAGCTCCCGGCCCCCACCTCGCACCTGACCGTCTGCAGGGAGAGAGCGATCGAGCGCAAGGGATGAAAAAGAGCAACGCCTGTTGTGTACTCAGATCAGTAGGAGGAGATTGGGGTATGGCTAAACTTTTATTACAGATGGATTTTAACTGACGCAGACGCTTGTCAGTCTTCTCTTTACCCCCCCGATTCTTTTCTTTCTTTGTTTTGTTGTTTTTTCAGTTCTTTCTCTTGGCACAACGTTATCTACTTTTTCACACTGTATCCTAGATGGTTCTTAGTATACCTTGTATATTTTACCTGAAGACCACGCTCAATGCTTATATATTAAAAAAAAAATATGGCAATACCTTTTCAGACACAAGCAGGGAATCCAGACCAAGCAAGTTCATCCGATTTTTCTATTTTGGTCCATGCCGCCTATTATTATCATTATTATTATTATTATTATTATTATTATTATTATTATTATTTTTTAAGGCCAGTTCAGAGCGAGCAGCTAAATTTACTAAGAATCGTCGATCACACCAGCTTTAGAGCGACGATTATTGAGTCCAGTCTGTCGTAACTGCCCTTGTTAGCTAAAGGGCTTTTAAAGAAAAGAAAAAAAAAATAACAAAAAAAACAACCCATGTGCCGAGAACGAGAGCAGGTCACTCTCTCTCACTCCATGGTGCTGAGGCATCTTCTGGTGCAGCAGCTGAGCGGTGTACTCAATTCACCAGCCTCAGAGATTCCACACGCACACACACCCGCCGGACTGCGTTCATCTTGGTGCAATCGCTTTAGCAAAGTGCTACGTGACGCCCGCCACGCCCAGCGTTTTTAATCCTGTTTCGAATAATGCGGCGTTTTGATAGCGGTATCTGAGAGATTAGCACGCAGTTGTTTAGGCGCGTCCAGACGCAGCTAAGCCCAGACACCCTCACCCGGACCGGCACATCGCCTTTATCTAACCGCAGACCGTTCCTTTTAATTCCACGTGATTGTATCGATGCCGCAAATCTTTTTAAGTGTACATACAACCTGATTCAGATTTGAACACTTTTGAACGATTGTATTGTAAAATAAAAAAAAGAGAAATTTCGGTGTATTGAAAATGTAAAATGACCAGTATGTTGGCTATACAAGAGCTGCTTTTTTTTTTTTTGTTTGTTTGTTTTCCCCGCTGTATACAATTGCACTTTTTTTTTTTTTTTTTTTTTTTTTTTGTTTTTCCTCTGTGCAAAATCGTGCCTCACTGCTCCTTTCCTGTAAGTGCACTGCCACTTCTCTCTGACACCTGGACAGCCTCGAACATTTCCCATACTACTTTTTTTTTTTTTTTTTTTATTAATTCACACATAGCACCATAGTCTTTCACTGATTGGCTCTTTTTGTATGTTTACCAGCCCCTCCCCATCCTCTCCTTCACACTTATTGTGCAATGTCTGTAGATTAAACCCCATTCACAATTTACTGCCACTTCCTCGTGCTCAACTCAGGATAATTTTTGACTATTTTTGAGTTCCTTTAGCTTGGGTCTGGTTTGATCTCGAACTTCTCTCATCAGCGCTAAAACCACAGCTCTCTGCTCTCTCAACGTGTGTTGTGCCATTTGATGCTGCAAAGCCAAGTGTAAAGCTCTTCAGCTACTACTGTATAAAAAATAACACAAGGAACACGGCAGCGTCCGCTCTGGGCCACATTGCGTGGTCCGCTCTCGCCGTCGGTTTCGGTTGAACCACCAACCCGGTATTTCACGTCACTGAAATGTGCTCACAAGGCCAATTTTTTTTTGGATACACGTTGTTAACTTCCTCCTTGAGTTTGTCATGTTTTAAAAAACAGAATGGATTGACAAGCACTTATTGTGTGTCACTAGTGCAGCTACCCATTTTCCCCCCTTTTTTTCGTTTTAACTACTAAAGGATACTTTTGCCCTCAAGGCAGAAGTCAGTTTTAATGACTTTTTACTGAGCAGTGGTTTAAGGCATTACAGGTCGGACCACCCGTCTCACTGCCAGTGTCTGTTTTAATTTCCTCTTTCTCGATCTCCTTCACTTTCTTCCTCTGTTTTTTTTTTCGTCTTTTTTTTAATCAAAAGCAACGTTGTCTGGTTGTTCTATTGGATTGCTGATGGTGTTGTAGCTGATATTATATTTTTTTCCCTTCCTTTTGTAAAGTGTGAATAAATTATGTATCGTGTATCCTTTCTTTGACATGAACTGTTGTATGTATCATGATTATCTATTCGTGTTTTTTTTTTTTCGCATACGTTCGCTTTTTTTTCTGTTGTAAAACTCGAAACCAAATTTTTTTTTTTTTTGTAAAAAATGTTGGCACACTGAATTCTAGATTTGTACGGTTCACAATACTTTTAAGGAGAAAAACATTTACTTCACTGAAATCGAGAAGAAAAGTCACAGAAATAAAGAGCTGTCATTTTTGTCACCAAATGCGATTTTTTTTTTTTTTTTTTTTTTTTAAAAGCTTTACGTGACTCCGCCTGGTTTGGGGGATTACAAATAAAGTAAAATAAAATCATATGGATATCGTGTTAGTTTGGGGGAGCGTAAATGCAGCACTGCCCTCGTCCCCTGTTCTCGTCTTTTGGTAAGTTCTCAAGGTGTTTGGGTAGAATAGGGAGGGGGTGCGTATTTAATTTTTTTTTTTCCCCCTCTCTCTCTTCGGCTTGTGAAAACGCCAGTCACTTCTGATACATGTCCGTGTTTAGTTAAAGGCTCAATCACCTGGGGATCTTTTTTCTTTCCCTCTCTATCTTGTGAACAACAATCTGCATCAAGCGATCAAGTCTCCTTACTCAAACCCTCGCAATAAAAGTTTTCCATCATGCATTAAAAAAAACAAAACCTTTACTGTTTATCCTTCGCTGTCTCATTCACCTTTTTCTTTTCTTCCCCCTTTCTTTTTCTCGTTCTTGTCAGTTGGGTTTTAGTCATGCAGGGATCACAATTGAGCAAGAAGTCGGGACGTATTTAGGAAATGTCACTATATGATGCACTGGACCAACTCTTGTTTACCATTTATGGAATACCAGCAAAACACTTGCACAATGTTAAAAAAAAAAAAGAATGTTAAATATATAAATATATTATGAAGAAATATAGATATGAAAAATTTAATGGCAGCTGTTTTTATTGTAATATTAGGAAGTGTTTTTAAAAAAAAGAAAAAACTAATGGTAAACAAGGTTTTGGGTTTTTTCTTTTTTCTTTCCTTCCCTTTTTCTTGGTTCTTCTCTTCTGAGTAGTGGTGTGTTTCTAACAGGGTCGGCTTGTTTCCTCTACACCTCTGTATTTTTTCCTACCCATGGTTAAATAAATTCATCTGTTTCAAACGTGCTTGTGTCTGTCTTGGGTTTTTTTTCTTCTAGGAAAAAGACGACGGCACTTGCATCGCCTTCTAATTTTGTTTGGTACCCTTTTTTTTGTTTTGTTTAGAAAGGCGATTAAGAAATTCTGTTTTGTCCAGCAGGTGGCGATCGTGTTTCACTGCCTGTATAGAGGTGCAGCAGTTTCTGACTGAATACATTTTGTTCTATTCTTTTAAGATGTTCTACCATAATTACTTTATATTAATATAGTAATTATTTTTCTTCCTTGCATCATAAATTAATTGTAAATTAGTAGTGAAACGTAATTTAGTAAACGATTTTCCCCCCATAAATTTTATAACTTACAGTGCCACAGATTATAACCACTTCATCAGATCATCTTAAAGATTGATGAGAATTCTGCTTTTATTCACCCGAATCAGATCATTGAATCGATTCGCCGATATGAGCCGACTCTTGACTCCCAAACGACTCCTCATCCGATTTTTGACTTCTATCTAAACGTTTTTACGTTTGTTCTTCGTTTTATATTAGAAAAAAAATAAAACCAATTTGGATGTTATTTATTACATGTTTCAAAACATTTAATTAATCGCGGTGGTTCGCGTGTTAAACGGACCATCATAAACCTATTAAAGTCTGGGTGCTTAATAATGGACTAACCATCTTAAACCAATATATAGTGGTCAAGTTGCCAGTGTTTTATTGGTCCGTATCAGATGTGACATGACAACAAAATTTAAAGTGGAAAAATCTAAAGCAGGCAGCAAATTTCCCAGAGAAACCAACAGAGACCATTAGAGTTTCTATTAGAACCAATACAATTTCCATTTTAACCTTTTAAAGCCGTTACAATTTTTGCGGGTTTGTATGGTGTTTTTTACATTTTCTTTTTTCACTTCTAGTGTAAAGAACTATTTCCAGATCTGTCTGTGTCTCTAATCTCTTCATTGGTAACAAACTTTATTCAGTCTTCCATGAGTATAATTTATTACTGAATCCTGGTCATGTAATAAAACAGCACCTTGTATAAAGTTTTATTGTGAACCATCACAAAATGGTTTTCAAAAAATGAGCTGTTTACCATTAAAACCATTTCCAAATTATTGTCAAACCAAAACAAGCGGCATAAAGACCTATTAGGGTGTGGAGGCCTAATTATGGACTTACGAGGCCTATGCGTGTCCAGTAGATACCATGTGGTTGTCAAGTTACCAAAGGTGCAGAACAGATAACAAGCCACCAAAAACTTTCTTTCGGCTTCTACTGTTAGGGGTCGCCACAGCGGACCATCCACATGTTTGATTTGGCACGTTTTTACGCTGGATGCTGCATCCTAACCACTAGACCACCAGGGATATAACATGCCACCAAAAGAAAGCAATAAATTGCCAGTAGAAACCCATAGATACCATTAGAGTTTCTATTTAAACCAGTAGAAATTTTAATATAACCTTTAAAGCCATTACAGTTTGTGAGGCTTTCTATAGTTATTGGGATGTGACATAGTTTGAAATGTCTTACTCAGTTCTAGTGTAAAGCCTTCCCAGATGAGTGGTGGCCAAATTTACCAACGAAGCAGAGACTCAATTCTGAACAGGATGCACAAAAAGCCCACCTTAGTCCACAAACCTTTGACCAAGTCCCTGTGAACTGCACTCGAGTGATGTACACAATTCTTCCCAAAGATATTCTCACCATTGGTGTTTTGAACGTGGTTCGACAATGAGCTCAGTGGTGTCAAACATATCGCACATTGAAATCCTTCTAAGGTGTAAAAGTGGGCCAAGATCTGGAAATTGTGAACTTGAGCCTGTGGTGACTGTGAAATTCTTACATTTCCAAAATACTGTTGCTAATTTGACAGAAAACATGACTGCTAATTGGCAGGCAAGTTCCTGTGTTCTCAAGTTCTTGATTGATTGGGTTTTGGTGGTCCATATTATTCGTTTCCATTCCTGTTTGATAAAGTAGGACGCCACAGAGACATGGTCTGTCATCTGAACAGACTGTTTCCAGAAAGCTGCTGGAATTAATGGTATAAAAACGTCCTGCTGTAAACATTACAGATCCCATTTATACCCCTGTGTACTGTATGTACTGTATGTTTCAGTGTTCAGTTTGAGGTTTGCAAACCATTGCATTCTATTTTTATTTTCATTTTACACAGTGTCCCAACAGTTTTTGGAATTGGAGTTGTATTTTATAATAAAAATATGATTGAATTTTACTACCACTGGGTCTCAACAATAAGAGCAGTATGTTAACTTCGTTTACGCATTTGTAAATGAGGAGGTGGTAGCTCAGTGGTTAAGGCATTGGGCTTTGGCTCAAAAGATCACAGGTCTAAATCCCACCACCACCAAGCTGCCCCTGCTGGGCCCTTGAGCAAAGCCCTAAAATCCTCCCCTGCTCAGTTGTAAGTCGCTCTGGATAAGGGCGTCTGCCAAATGCCGTAAATGTGACCTTGATTATAATAAAGTGTCTTCTCAATTGGCAAATGTACTTTTGTTAAGAGTGCTTGGATTCCAAACTGTGTTTGTATGGAAAATAATACGGTGTTAAGCAAATTTAGTTTGTGTATGTACTGTATATTGTTTTTTTAATCTACATGTTTCATTCCAGGTTTTACAGATCTGAGTTATGTACGACAGCTGCTACAATTGAGTCTAAACCTGAAATGCCATTTGTAAGAACATGGTATGTGGTGTTGAAGGATGGCCCAAGTTCAGCATTTCCCATATTCATTACCTGGTCTCACTTCCAGCATACTCTCTCTTATAGTGTTAACAACTTTACAGAGAATTGTTTTCAAAACACATCCATCCATCATCCTGGATTAAAATGTCATGAGTCAGTGCAGATTCTCGATCATTTTGGACAATGCACCACTTCTGTGTCCACCTGCTTAGAGACTTTCCAGAAATAGACTGTGGGGGAACCCTTCACTTTTCTTTTCTTTTTTTATTTGCTGCAAAGCCATATCTTATTAAACTTCCTTCTGAGGTCACACAGGTACAGAGTTGCTCGGCAACAGAAGAAAGTCTCATTGAAATATGCCACAGAGAGTTAGTCAATGGTTTGACAATTCTGCCTACCGACTCTGGCACAAGCCCTGAGGACTATTAAAGGTTTAAGGGGAAAATATGGTGTCTTAGAGAAACAAGTTGTTGCAGAGCAAGCTGTAAAATACAGACAGTTTTTGGCATCCGTGTATCGGCTGCCCATTAACACACAAGCTGGACTTCTGCCAGAGGACTGACTTCATCCTAAGAGTCTTTATGCCTGTACTGTACTGTCAAGCTCCTCTCAGTTTCTTCCATACTGTGTGCTTCTAAAATGGAAGACTTTATAAAGTAAGTCACATAGTCATTTGTTTAATCTGAAGTATTTCAAATAATTCAATGTTTTTGCAGGTCCTGGCCAAGATAACGAACCTTTAGAACGACAACCAATAGAACACACAAAGGCAATTAATTTGTAGTTATAAAGATTTTGATATATCGATTGTCTCATAGCAAACTCACAGATTCAGGTTTCCTAAATTTTCCTTGCTGTATTTACACTCGATGCATGTTCTTCCTGTGTACTAAAGGTTTCCTCAGCGGTCTTTGGTGTCCTCCACATCCCAATATCAGTGGTAAACAGTAACCAAGTACAACTTTCTGAAGTATTTCAATTTGGGGAAGATTTTACTTTTAAACACACTCAACACTTTCAATACATTTCGAAGTCAAATATCGTTTTACTCAACTATTGTTTTTGCGAAATGAAGCGTTATCTACCAATCACAAACTTACAGTTCAGCAAGAAAGCAGAATATTTAAACATGAATAAATGAAGGAAGAAACTCCAGACTCGAACTCGCCACGACGCACGTGACCTTATTTGTGTGATATTTTTGAAGTAGTTGAAAAGAAGGTTTTGGGCTCATGATAATTGTAATAAAAAATCAATCAGTGTTTGACTCTTTAATATCATTCGATGAAAAGATCAGTGTGCTGAGAGTCACATAAACTGAGTTGATTAAGCAAAGAGTTTATTAGGCGTAATAAATTATAGTACTTTGGATACTTAAGTACATTTGAAGGCAAATACTTTTGTACTTTATTTCAAGTGAAAGTTTAAATGGACACTTTTACCTTCACTGGAGTCATATTTTACCTACTGGATCTTTACTTTTGCTCAACTACATGGTTTGTGTACCTCATCCACTACTGCATAGTAGCATGCTAGTAGGCAGTATTAGCCTTGTCCCTCGGTGTGTATGAGAATATAAACATGTGTGTTCCATCCAGAGTGTATTCCTGCCCTCATGCCCACAGTTTCCCAAATTGGTTTTCCAGATTCACGTTAAGTAGTAATCTATCACAATCTATTACTCGTTTGGTTCTTTGGTTTTTTCAAAAGGTTTCTCTTTAGCATCGCTTTATCAGTCCAGAATTAGTGCAGAATCACAAAGGATTCATCTTGAATATGGTATGAGATTTGCTGCTCCAGTGGGCCCCGAATTACAAATTACACTTCCAAGAGGTTTTAGATAAGATTCGGATCTTATTGAAATTGAATTCATGTGTAACCTTAAGCAGTAGCACCTGATCAGTGGTGGATCCAGGCCACACATATATATGAATCATTTTGCTTGTAATTTTTTTTGCTCATGTCTGCTGGGGCTTTAAATCTTGATGAAATTAGCATTTGATATAACAATTACAGTATATGATAGAGCAGTTATAAAATGTTTTCACTCGACTTGTGTGCTTGTGACAGTTTTCGAAGTGTTTTTTTGCAGTTTTGTAGGAACACTGATATGTTGCAGAAAGCTGTTTTCAAAAACAAGGAGAGGTCATTATTACATTTTCAAAGAAGATTGTCAATTTGACAGAAAACAGGATTGGCAGCTAAGTTTGTGTGTTCTCGATTTCTTGATTGGATTTTAGTGAGCAACATAATTTGTTTATTCCTATTTTTAAAATTTTTTATTAAAATCATCTTCTAAGACTTGATACACTTGTGTGTTTCAGAAGTTTGGTAAGTGGACTATCTGCTACGATGTGTTTTAAAAAGGCTTTGAGACTAATGGCGCTAACTGGTGTTATTCATCATGAACAGCAAGTTAGAAGAGGAAACATGAAATTCTGCGTGCAACTGAGCAAATCTGCCACCGAGACGATCATCACTGGAAGAAGACGAGAAAATAGGAAGTCCTTCAACGAGCTCAATCCCTGAAAATGTTAAAACCATTTGGCAACTTGCGCATGATGATCGACGTAGGACAGTCCACATGATCTCACTGCTGCGCCCACCCTACTCACCACATTTGGCTCCTGCGAACTTCGCCATCTTCCCAAAGATGTAGATTCCGCTTAAAATTGACCGTTCAAAAAACATCTTACATGCGCTGTCCCTCTAATAAACTCATTTCTAATCCTGCCCATCCTCGTCACTCCCGACGAAAACCTCAACATCTTCAGCTCTGCTACCTCCAGCTCCACCTCCTGTCTTTTACTCAATGCCACTGCCTCTAATCCATACAACATCGCAGGTCTCACCACAGTCCTATAAACTTTCCCTTTCACTCTTGCAGATACTCTTCTATCACAAATCACCCCTGCCTGCACTCTTTTCTTCACTTCTCTAACACACTCTCCATTACTTTGCACTGTTGACCCCAGGTACCTGAACTGCTCCACCTTCTCCACCTCTTCTCCCTGTAACCACACCCCTCCACTGCCCTCCCTCTCATTCACACACATGTACTCTGTCTTACTCCTACTGACTTTCATTCCCCTTCTCTCCAGCGCATACCTCCACCTCTTCAGGCTCTTCTCAGCCTGCTCCCTACTCTTACCACAAATCAAAATATCATCCGCAAACATCAGAGTCCATGGAGACTCCTCTCTGACCTCATCCGTCAACCTGTCCATCACCACTGCGAACAGGAAAGGGCTCAGAGCCGATCCTTGATGCAGTCCAACCTCCACCTTGAAGCAGTCTGTCGTTCCTACTGTACACTTCACTGCAGTCACACTGTCCTCATACATGTCCTGCACCACCCTCACATACTTCTCTGACACAACTGACTTCCTCATACAATACCACAACTCCTCTCTTGGCACCCTGTCGTACACTTTCTCTAAATCCACAAACACACAATGCAACTCCTTCTGACCTTCTCTATACTTCTCCATCAAAATTCTCAAAGCAAATAATGCGTCTTCAAATAATGCCCTTCTTTGGCATGAAACTATACTGTTGCTCACAGATGGTCTCCTCTTCTCTCAGCCTGGCTTCCACTACTCTTTCCCATAACTTTATGGTGTGACTGATCAACTTTATTCCCCTGTAGTTACTGCAGGTGTGCACATCTCCCTTATTCTTAAAAACCTGTATCAGCACACTCCTTCTCCATTACTGAGGCCTCCTTTAACCTTCCAATATCCTGTTAAACAGTTTTGTTAAAAACTTCACTGCCATCTATCCCAAACATCTCCATGCGTCTACTGGTATGTCATTGAGTCCTACTGACTTTCCACTCTTCACTCTCTTAATCACTGCTCTCACTTCCTCCTTACTAAACCTATTGACTTCCTGCTTTACCATCTCCACACCATCCAACCTTCTCTCTCTCTAATTTTCCTTGTTCATTACCTGCTTAAAATACTCCCTCCATCTTCTCAACACACTCTCCTCACTCTCTCTGTCTGGCCAATCGCAACAAATCCTTTTCTCCTTCCTTAGTTCCAACTTCTCCTACAGCTCCTCATATGCCTTTTCCTTGGCTTTCACCACATCCCTCTTTACCTGCTGCCGCATCTCCTTGTACTCCTGCCTACTTTTCTCATCACAAATTCATCAAATTCTGTTTTGCCAACCTCTTTCTCCATGCAGTCCCGCACTTTCTCTTTCCACCACCACGTCTTTTTTTTTTCTTTCGATTTCCAGATGTCACACCAAGTACCTTTATAGCTGTCTCCCTTATCACTTCTGCAGTAGTTGCCCAATCATCCAGCACCTCTTCACCACCACTGAGCCCCTGTCTGACCTCTTACCTGAATCTCACACTACACTCTTCCTCCTTTAGCTTCCACCATCTTATTCTTCTTTCAGTCCTCACTCTCCTCCTCTTCTTCTTTACCTCCAAAACCATCCTAAAGACCACCATCCGATGCTCTCTAGCTACACTGTCCCCTGGAAACAACTTACAGTCTCCAATCTCCTTCAGGTTAGTCCACCTGTTTACCACTGCTATTTCCATCCTTTTAGCAACATCTACCACCATCTGCCCTTCCACATTACTTTCCTTAAGGCCATACCTACCCATAACCTCTTTACAACCTCTGTTCCCTTCACCTACATGCCCATTGAATAATCCTTACTGTTTCTGATCATATAAATTTGATCACAAACACAAAATTTGTTTCACAACCAATGGGTCTCAATAAATAGAGCAGTATGTAAGCAATTTTGTTTACTCCTTATTCCTGCTGCATGCTACATGCTGTGGGGATTATACAGTGCACTCTGAGGCATTGTATTGTTTTGTACCACTCAAAGTTCAAGGCTTGTTTGTAAATTCATTAAATACTACCTTATTCCCTGCGAGTCAACAGCTGTGTGTCGGCTTTGTGGATGAAGGCAGCAGCTGTATAATTGCAACGGCAGGACAGTCTTCCTAGACCAATAGACACCTTCAAACCCAGCAGGTGTCCTCCTCAGGAACAGCAAACTAAGCTGTCATGTATTATCTGTCTCCAGTGCGTTTACCTTGCCATGTTTCACCGAGTTGCTTGGTTGGTCATTGAGATGGAGGAAGGTCTGTGACCCAATGTTCTAAATATGAACTGACTGGCTAAGGACCTGGTGAGAGCTTGAGATATGACACCATCTGGCCTGGCTCTAGAATGCCTGAACCAAATGAGATGGAGTTAAGTCTGCGTCATCTCACTAGGCATGAAAAACACTAATGAGAAGCACGTTTTGCTAAGGATGAAAACCTGGACCTTATTATTGAGCCAGTGCTTCAGTGAGGGTGAGGCAGTTGGAAAAATGTGTTTTATATATATATATATATATATATATATATATATATATATATATATATATATATATATATATACACACAGAATTTGTTCCAGGGTTCACTGTTCCGATTAGCTTGCATCGACTTCTTTTTGCACCTAGTGGTCAAAATGAGACCTGGAACATGACAAGTGCTAATAAAGGCCCATTGGGACAGGAATCATGCTGCCCCCTCTACTCTCTCTATGAACATTTTCAATATAGGAGAAGCACTACAGTTTATAAGGATGCCAGTTCAGGCTGTCAAAATCTTATTTAATACCAAAAATACCAGACTAAAATGTAAAATTTCAGACAGAATGTCTGTTGTGTACAGAGTCTATTGCAAGGCAGATTACAGAGTCGATGTGCATCTTAGTGCATACATTTCTTGTGACTTTTTCCCAAGCGAAGTCTGTGGGAAATAAATACATTTTGAGGACAGTTTCATTTTTTTTGTGTGAGGATGAGCTGGAAAAGCTAGCAATGACAGGTAAAGATATTGTGTGTTTGTCTCACACATGGACAACATACCTGCTGTATCAGTCACTGTTCAAACACTGTATGGGGTCAATGATCAAATGTTGATTACAGGGTTGCTCTAAAGCAGAGCAGATCACATACATCCTGTGATAGACTTTCAGATTCAGTCCTGTTCCCTGAGCCTCAAATACAAAACCCAATCTTCTGAAATGCTTCATTTTGATTTGAGCAAATAATAAAAGAAATAGGGTTATGCAGCAATATTAATACCAGGCTTTTAATAAATTGCTCTCTTTTTCTCTGTCTGTCTGTCTTTCTCTCTCTCTATACTCAAATCGAAGACATTTATTTGATATACCCTGCACACTTTACTCAGACATACTTTATTGTTGTGTCATCTAAATTAAGGGTGGGGGGGAGAGCAACGTCTTTACTGGAAAACCTTCACTCCCAGCCTAAAAGTACCTGATTGATTGCCTGTCCCAACCTCTGGGCTGCTTTGTTGCCTGTGTCACAGCGAATCCCTCTTGCCATCCATCTCGTCCTGTGAGAAAGGCACAGACTGCCAGAGCACTGTTTTCGGTGTGCTCCTAAATAGAGTTGTTGATGAGGTTCCAGGTTGCGTTGAGAGTCAGAGGGGCGGGGGGTTGGGAGGCTGGAGGGATTTAAGGTGTGGGGGGTTCAATGGCTGTGTGCCTGAATTGAGGATAGAGGCATTTGTCGCTGCCATAGGACCAACTTCAAGGACAGTGAAGTTTGTTAGTGGGGGAGCCGGGCTCTGCTGGAAATGCAGGTGGCATGGGAGGATGCTGGGTGACAGCAGGCTCAGGTAGTCAGCGCTGCTGACTCAACATGGTGGAAAGCTTCCACTGTAGGCACCTCTCAAACTGTAGCGCTCGAGAGAATTCGAGTTAACAGCACTATGCATCTTTCATGATGTTAACGTTTGTTTCAGTTATTATCGTTCAAAATTATGCTCTGCTTGACTTGAGATTAGCTCAAATGAACTCAAAGAGATGAGACTGGTTCACTTACACCATCCTTATATCCTGTATACAGTAGATATGTGCATTTCCATAAGTAAAGCTGATCACGATGCATAGTCAATGATACGATGCATTAAAGATCCATTTGAAGCAGTTACTGATGTGATACGATTCCCTCCTGCCCGATTTCGATTTGATTCAAGGCAGTGCAATGTTCTACAGATAATCTGCTTTCATTTCTGTACTTCTTCCCTCTTTCTTTCTTTCTTTCTTTCTTTCTTTCTTTCTTTCTTTCTTTCTTTCTTTTTACGTTCTGTCTCCAGGAAGATGCAGCTTTACCTCTGCCATGTTAATCTGTATCCTAAGTGACTCTCAGGACACTCCTCAGGCTCTGTAGTGCAGCAGTGGGGCTGAGAGAAGGTGCTTGAGAAACAGTAAGATCTCAATGGACAACTCTCTTAGCTTGATTTCAGTCACAGCGCACAACCATGCAGGATCAACTGTCTTTTCTTCTCACATGGCTTAAATTCATCCTTTTCTGTCCACACAGGCCATTCAGGTACTTGTCCAAGCTCTTGTCATCTCATGAACTGGATTCCTGGCAGGTCTGTTTCTGCAAGACATTTGACCACTGCAACTGATCCAGAATGCAGTGGTGTAAAGTATTTGAGTAAATGTACCACATTCCTGTACTTATGCAGTTTTTTTGGCCACTTTCTAGTTTTAATGAGTATCAAAGATATAAGCAGCTTTTACGCAACTATATATATGATTTAATAGATGTACTTTTTTCTTCACTATATTTTAATTGACGATGCGCGTTATCAGTTACATTTTGCCCTCTGCTGAAGAAGCCTAAAAACTCTCCTACCTGCAGCTGCTGCCTGTGAGTGACATTTTAACAATACTGGCCTCATTTTCAGTCCAAAAAGAGCTTGAAAAATTTCCAAAAATTTTGAGAACCAGCTTTTGTTGAATAGAATAGGCTTTATTTGTCACATATACATTACAGCACAGTGAAATTTGTCCTTCGCATATCCCAGCTTGCTCAGAAGCTGGGGTCAGCCATGATACAGTGCCCCTGGAGCACAGCGGGTTAAGGGCCTTGCTCAAGGGCCCAAGGCTGGCAGCTTGGCAATACCAGGGCTTGAACCCCTGACCTTCCTATAGTCACCCAGCGCCTTAACCACTGAGCTACCACTTCCCATCATATGATCATTATTAACATAATTATAATATTGGCGGTCTCTGAGCCTGAGCGGTGCATCAAAACACAGTCAAATCGGAATATTTGGTTTTACTTTATCTAACATTATTTATTTACATTGTAAATAGCGTCTATTGAACACTAATTGTTCTTCCACTCAGAAACATGATACTGTAATTTGATTTGTTAATTGCTTTACTACTTTGTCTTTTTTCTGGCTGACTTGTTTGCTCTTTGTTTCATTCTAACTATGAATAAAGAGGTGTTGAAGAGTGTTAAAGAGGCTGTTGTGTTGATGGTTAATGCACTATTGAGGTGTACGATTTGATTTGTAATTTAGGAAATAAAACCTCACAAGTTTTTGTTTTTTTCAATAACTCGTGTCTTGGTGTTAACACTAGCGCATCGTTGAGCCTACATTCAATATGAGTCGAATTCTGTTGAAGTACTGTTTAATTTAGATTGATCGAACTGGTGAAAAAATCGAATTGGTGATTTTTAACTTGTAATTGTGCAGTAAGGTATCTATACTTTTACTCAAGTATGATTTCCAGGTACTTTTAACACCTCTGCCGAGATGGTGAGATGAACTTCCACTTGATATCCGAACAGCTGAGTCTTTAGCAGTCTTCAAATTATGTCTAAAGACCTACAGAGCTTTTTAAATTAGCACTTCTTTGAAAGAAAAGGCAAAAAAATATATATTTTAAAATTCTTTCTCTAAACAGTGAATTAGACTGATGGTATTCTTAAGCTGTGTCCTAATAAACCAGTCATAAAATGTATTTATTGATGGAGGCTTCAAAGCATTTTGCAAGTCGCTCTGCATGAGGGTGTTTGTCAAATGTCAAATTTACCATTAAGGTAAATGAAGCTTGTGTGCATGTCTTAGTAAGTTATGTGTTAATTTATATTGTCTCTTGTAGCACCTTGGTTCTGGAGGAACGCTGTTTCAATTGTGAATGGCTGAAACGACATTAAAAGCCACTCGATTTGACTTGACTTGACTTGACTTGACTTGACTTGACAGTATCATGTAATGTTGTACAAGCAACAAATTAAAGTCTGCTTTAGCCAATCACAGTTCTGCTTTGGAGAAACAGAGCTGTGTTAGTGGTCAAGCAATCTAGAGGTGGTCTAGAGAGAGAATGGCCACACCACACGTTTTACATACTGTCTAAAGGTTCAGTTTCACTCTCACAAAGCCCTTATTCTCGTAGAACCATTTGCAGCTGTAGTGTGCGAGATATCTTTTTTTTAGAATGAAAAATAAAACTTTATTGAGACGGGTTGGAAAATACTTAAAAAAGACATAATGTTCCTTAGATGCTATGAAGCACTGTGGAAAGCCTGTAATAAGAAGAAATCCTGCATTTCTGCTTAGAAAGAAATTCGAGTTCACACAAAGCTGACAGAAGCCAAGAAAACGTAGCTAGATAGAAAACAGGTGGGGAATGCACATTCTGCAAACAAATCTACACCAAAATGACAAAAATGTTGTTGTGTTGAAGTAACCAGGCTTGTTCAGTGGTGAACAGTAAGAAAGTTCACTATATGGACAAACGTTTGTGGACACCTGACTATAAGATTTTTAAGTGCTGTTCCATTTGTTGTTATAATAACCTTCACTCTTCGGGGAAGATGTAGTAATAGTAGTAGTTAAAAATACTACAAATAATTGAATCTGTAGAAAAAAAAAAAGGGAAGTGGAAATCGCAGTAGGAATATTTAAATGTGCAAACAGGAAGTGCACAAAAAACATTAAAAAGAATCCAGCAGATTGTCTGAGTTTTAAATCCTTAGAGTTTGAACCCTTATATCTGTTAAAATGAACTACAATCGGGTATCTAAACCTAAATCCAGGTGGGATTAGAATAATATGAACATACTGTACACTTGTTTTCTGCAAAAGGTTTTACACACACACAAAAAAAGCATCTATTCATTCTTTTATCTTCAAGTCTAAGTCTTCTTCTATTCTGCTTGCTACGATTGTAAAGAGTGGCTAGCTACCAAATAGAGAAAGGTTGAATATACAGCTAGTCCCTGAAGATGCGTTCCGATGACCTCACATCGCAATATGTAAATATCGTAAGTTGACATGGTCTAGCCTAAACAGGAGTGTTAAAGAATGGTGATCAGTATGGGGTAGTAAAACTTTCTTTCGGCTTCTCGACAGCGGCTCCTCCGCATGTTTGATTTGGCACATGTTTTTACGCTGGATGCCCTTCCTAATGTGACCCTCCCCATTTATCCGGGCTTGGGACCGGCACTAAGAGTGGATGGTTCCCTGACCGGGGATCGAACCCGGGCCGCAGCAGTGAGAGCGCCGCATCCTAACCACTAGACCACTTAATTACAAGGCAAGAGATAAAACCGGGCCTTGAAACACCAAAAACCCAGAAAAAATATGAGCTTCAAGAGACAACTGAACTCTGTTGACCTCTGGTAAGAGTAGGGCATCTCCCACAGCAGGACATGCGCACATGCTGGCAGCGTCCCAACGTATCGTTACGCATATATATAGTGCTACATTTGCCTGCCATGCAAAAGTCCGAAAAAAAACAAATTGAACCAACGTAACTCTGGGACCATCGGCAAATATGTTTAAACTCTGGCAAGGACAGTAAACACGTTTTTTTTTTTCATGTTGACAAATTAGATACCAAGCGCTTGATAAACCGATATGCGGTTTGATCTACAACAATATGAGGAGGTTTTTTGTTTCCAGATAGGGAACATTAAAGGCCGGATAATTCTGGCATTATTCTGGCATTTGGATTCACAGATCTGATTTACGGTTTCAGAACGACGAGTCATAAACAAACCGTTATTTTTTCTTTTAAGCACCCGGAGCTTATTTGATGGTCTCGAGCGTTTTATTGGAAAATTCCCATCGCGTTTCGGCGTATTTCATTCCATTCCAAAATCACATTGCTTTTGATCAGAAGCGTTGGAAGCACTGGATGTGGCAGAACTGCCAGAGAAGTGAGACTGCTTCTGCTTAAGCATGGGGCTCCAACTCGACAGAGTATTTCTGCTGCAAAGCCCATTTTAAATATACAGAGAGTTAGAGAAGTTACTGAGGACAGGAAAGGCTTTTATTTCTTCCCCACTTTGTCAAATTTACTGCGTGGACGATCGGTTGAACGGGAATGCCGGGAATGAACGTTAAATCATTCCTACACCTCGACAGTATTTGACTTCTAGCATTTTTGGAATAAAAGTCGGAGGAGAGCCCCATGGGGCTTTTACTGTGTCGCACAGCTTGGCACGTTTCACGCTTGTTGTTTAGACTGCGATTCGTGTGCTCATTTTGTTTTTAATCAGACTCTTGAGGAAAGCCCTGTTCCCTTTTTTTTACGACTTATTCCGAGTTATTAAAATCAAGAAGAAAAAGCATCAAAGGAGGTTTTAAAGGTGACACCTTGTCTCGGAGACATGCTCTAATGAGCTATTCTGATGTTGTCATGCACATCACCGCACAGACTGTCCACATTCTTCTAGTTAATGTCACACCATTCAAAAAAAAAAAAAAAAAAACATCCTCTCAAATTGTGCCTTTCCTTTTTTCTTTTACATCTGCTTTCTTCAGCATTTGCTAATAGGGTTGACTCATTGCTGCAGAACATGCAGAAGACCTTGTGGTCCTCCCGGACCATGGAGGAGCTCTGCAGTTCTAAGCATATGGCTGCCCAGTGGGATTTACACTGTGCTACAGCAGGGAGCTTTGTCTGATTTTCATTTATGAACAACAGCAGAGGATGATAACCTTCATCTGACCCTGGCCAGGATCACATCCAAACTCACCTAGCAAAAATAATAATGAGAAGAAGAAAAAGACAGTAGTGTGGCATTGTTGTTCCAAAAATGCACACTATCAACTGACCATTTCAAACAGATAAACATTCATATGTGCATGTGCATTGCAGATGAATCGTAGATGCATAATATCCTACTGGATGAAAAGAAGATATTTTATGTCTCTGCATGTTCGTAGGAGTGCACAGTTTGCCCCAGGGTGTTTGGATGAAAAAGCCCAGTGAACTCTCATATCAGTAGTTTTTTTTTTTTTTTTTAACTTGTGTCTGGTGCCGTTTCTGGTCCCATTACCAGCAACACAAGAGGAGGTGCTTTTTGTGCATTTCTGGGAAAAAAAGCACAACTGACCAAATTACCTTGTCAAGTGCCAGTTTTTCCATTCTCATAAAAAGTCACACCAAAAAAACACACAAGGGAAACACATTTCATTAAGTAAAATGCTGTGAAAACTCCTGAACCATTATACACTATATTGCCAAATGTATACGGACACCTGGACATAAGTACGGTATGTGCTCCCAATTCGCTTTTTCCAACTTGTAGCACTGATGTGTGCGTCTTTATAACTGAGATTGATTCGCATCTTGATGCATACCCAATGATATGAAACATTAAAGATGCATATAAAGCAGAAGTTCATTTCCTGTTCCATGTGCAGGAAGGTGCAGCTCTACCGCTGCCATGTTAATCTGTATTCTATGTGACCTTAAGGACATGCCTTGGTCTCCGTGGTTTTGTGATATGTCATATTCACGTAGCAGCAGTGGTGCTGAGAGAACGCGCTCATTTAGCGAAGAGAAATTGATCTACAGCTCAAATATTGGTCACAAATGATTGATTACTTTATAAATAATAGAAGTATTGCACATCTACTAATACTTATATAAATAAAAGATTTTTTATTGTATATATATATATATATATATATATATATATATATATATATATATATATATATATATATATACATATATATATAAATGCCAACTTGTATATTGTATATTGCACTTTTTTCAATCGATGCATGACGTAGTTAACTTTTACAGTATGACAATGCACCAAGTGAATCGCTGAATCTTACCATCCCTAGTAGCTATTCTATGATCTTGGTTATCAGTTAGTATCTGTGCCTCGGAAGGCAGAATAGGGTGCACGGCCCACATGGAAAACTATAACTAAGCTCTCCTAAACAAATAAAGAAACAAACAAAAAAACGAAGCAGTAAAGGGGAAAAAATTTTCCACTGCAGGGTTACTGCGCTTCCTTGATTGGGTGAAAAGCTTGATGAGCCCGGGGAGCCGATGCTCCTATACCACTCCACAGGAGGGATTTATAGTGGTTTGGCCAGCTTACAAACAGTCATGCTCCAATAGATGGAAACCCTGTGGCATCCCCAGGGCTAGTGGAAAGATTATATCAAGCTGGCTGGGGATCAAGACGTCTGAACTGATCTTCGCTGCCTGTTGTGTCGGCACTGGGTGGTAGCAAAGGCATAGGCCTTTGGAATCTGTAGGTTGTGAGTTCAAATCATTACTACACCAAGCTGCCACTCCTGGGCCCCAGAGCAATGTAAAAAAAAAAAGAAAACATAGCGACAATATTAGACAACATGCAGCCTTCTTTGTTTAATTGCATTTCTACAAAACTATCGATAGAAAAGCACCAGTGTTGGACTTGGAGGATACCAACCGCTAGCATTGACATTTACATTCATGACATTTGGTAGACGCGCTTATCCAGAGAAACTTGGATTCATTTCATGCATAGACTGTGCCGGTTAAGGGCTCTTGCACAGGGGCCCAGAAATCGCAGATTTGTGTGGCTGGGATTTGAACCCACGACTTTTAGATCCAAAGTGCCTTAACCGCTAAGCAACCACCTTTCCAGGAAGTTTTAGCAGAAGCCAAAGATACTTGCAAATATGCTGCAAACATTAATACCTATAGAACAGTTACAACTATATAAGAGTTATTATAGATAGGAATCTAATAAATAATAACATCCAAAGGAATTTGACCTCTCTGTATATACAGTCAAGTACAACGTGTAAGGATTTAACAGAAAACCCAAGTAAGGTGTTTGGCCACCACGGACTTCCAGGAAATTTCCTGAAAAGATAAACACCATTCTTCCAAAGCAAATTAATGATGTGATATAGAGAGTGTCAAATGCATCAGACAAAATCTCCAAGTATGAAGGACGTTCAATTCAAACCGGGACTTTTAATTTTACAGGTATGAAAATGGATGCTAGCATGTCGCTAATACAGTACACGCAGCATTAAGTGTGTTCTATTACCGATTGTTGGCGCACATGTCGAGGGCCAGTCCAGAGATCGTTATTAAAGATGGCAGACAACAGTGTTTGTTAAACAGTGTGCAGTGTTGAAGTTTCTTGTGAACGAAGGCATAAAACCCTTGTATATCTACAGAATACTTCATGCCCAGTACGGTGATGAGACGATCAGCCGCAGTAAGACATTTAAACTGTTTAAACATTTCAAAGATTAGTGATCAGTCCTGTTGGTTCCCTGATGATGATGTGAAGCAGGCTGTAGGGTGGTTCCTGTAGTTCTGAAAGATCTTTCTATGCCAAATCTTTCGAGGCGTTAGTAAAACGCTGGGAACGGTGTATAAATCTAGCAGGGGAGTGTGTTAAAAAATCAATGCAGTTTTTCACGCCTTGGAAACTCAAAAGTCCCGGTTTGACTCGTACGTCCCTCGTCGTTTGAAGTCTGCTGTGTATATGTAGTATATGACTGACAATATTTTCATTCTCATCAAGCCGTTCAGTGAGCAGATGTGCCCAATGAACTGGAGTGCATATGATAGTAGAGTACAGTAATATGTAGTGTATATTTGTGTTAAAAATGAAAGGCAAAGAAAAATGGGGCTGGGGGGTAAATGGGAAACACACACATACATGCTGGTGGGACGTTCCAACTCGGTCATGCTCTGTTCAAAAACCAGCTGTGACTGAAGCCAAGTTCTATATTTTTCAACTAGTGCAGCCAAAACGGTTAAACACCCCTCCCCCATTACCTCTTCTCATGTCAACAATTCCATTTATTATTTCACATCAGTGATCTATTAAGATAACCAAGTGTTCAGTATGTCACCATGTCAGCATGTGTCCTGTTCTGGGAAGACTGAGGACTTTGTAGTTGATAACATATGACTTATATCACACACATATGGTGTGCTGGACTGAAGACAGAGTAAAAGTTTCTGAAACATTACTAATACAGGATTAATACATGTCACATGATCAAAATCAGGCCATGTGGTTAATGAAACCGGATGCACAGCGTTCATAGATTCATACAGTTGTGGACGAAGTACACAAACCATGTACTAGAGATACACGAGGTAAAATATGACTCCAGAAAAAGTAAAAGTGTTCTCTTTAAACTTTACTTGAGTAAAAGTACAAAAGTATTTGCCTTCAAAAGGACTTAAGTATCCAAAGTACTATGATCTATTATGACTAAAATGCTCCTGTTGTCCTCAGTCTTTGCTTAATCAACTCATTTTATGTGAAAAGACTCGAATGTGACTCTGAGCAGACTCTTCTATTAATAGAATGCTATTAATGAGTCAAACACTGATTGATATCTATTCAAATTATCATGAACCCAAAACCTTCATTTAAAAGAAATTGTGCAAATAAGGTCACGGGTGTTGTGGCAAGTTACTTTGTTCCATCATTTATTTCTGTTGAACTGATGCTAAACTGTATGTTGGTGCTAAGTAAGCGGCAATCAAATCGAGTTTAAAACAGAGTCCGCGCTCGACCCTGATTGGTGGATCGTTATGTGCTTGACGAGTTTTTATCTACTGATTTCATAAAGTGTAGCTGAGTTAAAAGTTATTAAAAGATATTTGATTTTGTTAAAGTAAACGTGTTATAATTCACTATAGTACAGATATGTGAAAAAGCTACTTAAGTAAAGTAAGGAATTACATTTACTTTGTTATTGTGCAACACAGGAAATATCCCTGGGATTGCCCAAGTGTTTCTAGCTCATAGTTCCATGGTCCAGGGATTGATCTGGCACAGGTTTCCTTTCAATTAACTCTTAGGCGTCTCAGCTGTGAATAAATGTGTGTTTGAAGTTAATTGGTTTACCATCTGGATTCACTGTGATGAACAGGAATAGTTGCTCCAGTTGGCCAAAATGAGGTGGAATATTTGTTTATCAAGTGTTTACAGATTTAAATCCTGATGCCCTAAATCTGGGTGGAGTTCTCTTCAATTGGAGACCACTCTGTGCAGCTGTGGATGGTTCCACATCAGCAGCATAAAGATCCATGAAGCTACTGAGCAACTCAAGAACTTGATGGATGGATTTGGACTGTAATTAATATCGTCTGCTACAAAAATCTCAGGACTACAGTTTGCATGACTGTTGCATTTAAACACCCAGCACTAAACATTACACATCAGCAAAGATGGAATTGTGTTGAATGGACAATCGGTGATGAGAATGGGTTGCATTTTGAGTCTGGTTCCTCTCAAGGTTTCTTCCATATTCCATCTCATTTTCCTTGCCACAGTCGCCACTGGCTCAGTCATTACGGATAAACTTACAGTAATAAAGAACTTTTAGGCAATACACTCTTTAATACAACTTTATCACTTCTTTATCTGTATAAAGCTGCTTCGAAAGAATTTTCATCGTTAAAAGCGCTCTTAAAATAAATTAAATTAAAATGAAATTCATTTCATCACAAATACCATCTGAGGACTTTGTCGATTTAAAGCATTACTCTTCAACTGCTCTCATAATTCCATACCGTCACTGCTAGTTAAATTGTGGTAAATGAGAAAAGCATGGTTTCATCTGGATAACTGAATAATAAACCAAGAGTTTTTATGGTTACAGGTTTTTTTGTGTCCATTAATGCAGTTATTACCCAATTATTTGGCAGCTCATCATCATGCAGATACAGGTCAAGTAGTGAATAATCACATTAAACATCCAAATAAGGAGAGTTTTTGATCTCAGTGGCAGGCTTGTTGGTGCCAGATGGGTCTGGTTCGAGTATTTCACTGGTTTATTGTTGGTCTCTTGTGATTTTAACACTTTAACACAGTCGATACAGTTGACACAAAATGGTGCAAAATGCACAAAAATTGTAGTATCGCTGGCGGAAGTGCTTTGTTTGTTTCTGAAGCGCATGGGATTTTCATGTAGTCTCTCGAGTTTAGATGGTACAGAAAAGGGTAAAGAAAACAAAACACAGAAAGATCCGGAACCTGGATTTTTTCCCCGTCAACCAGAACCTGGATGTTTTTCCGTCCATAGGTTCCGGTGGATGGAAAAACCATTGTAGATGTTTGAAACCAAAGTGAACCCGAAGAGCATCCTAGAATGCACAAAATGTAAAAAAAAATAAATAAATAAATAAGGTGCATGAGCTACAGGGAATCTGATACTTTGGGTATCGACTTGCACAAATTGAAATGGTGAAGAAAAAAAAGTATTTGAATCAGTTTTAAAAAGAAGAGCTGTTAAGCATATTTACACTATATTGACAAACGTTTTGGGACAACTGACACCTTTTGATGCTGTAGCATGAAATTCTCCCTTCACTTGAACTGGGAGATTGAAACCTGTTCCAGCATGACAATATCCCTGTGCACAAAGCCGGCTCCATGAAGATATGCTTTACATCGGCTGGAGTGGAAGATCTTGAGTTTTTTTTAACATCCTTGTATTTGAATGAGCAAAAATCACACTCCATAATCTAGTGGAACATCTTCCCAGAAGAGTGGAGGGTATTAAAACAGCAAACGTGGAACGGAATGTTATTAATCTTATAGTGAGGTGTCAACAAACTTTTGTCCATATAGTCGATCGTACTGGAGGACTTTATTATAAAGACAGATGCACCTGGACTTGTTAAGGGTGTTTAATATACATGACCATCTGTTTTAAGATTTACATTTTGCATTAATTTCTTGAGTTTGTTGAGTTTGAGTCTCGAGCCACATTCCCCGAAGTCCGTTTCATTCTTTAGGATGTGATGTAAATATTGAGATATGACATTATGAGTGGTGAAGTGAACAACACTGATTATCTCTATTTCAAGTCGAGGTGTTAGAAACAGGAAAAATGGGCGAGCGTAAGGATTTGAGCGAGTTTGACAAATTGTGACGTCTAGACGTCTGGGTCAGAGCGTCTCCAAAACTGCAGCTCTTGTGCGATGTTACTGGTCTGCAGTGGTCAGTATCTATCAAAAGTGGTTCAATGAAGCAACAGTGGTGAATCGGCGACAGGGTCATTGACGCACATGGGGAGCGAAGTCTGGCCCGTGTGGTCTGATTGCAACAGATGAGCTCCTGTAGCTAAATTATAAAGTTAATGCTGTTAATAACTGTTCATATTGTTAAATCTGGTCTGTGTATGTGTACGCATGTTTTTTATATTTTTATACCTTCAATTCCAGTCGGTGAGTGCAAAGTCTCGGGCCGCTAAAGCTATCATCGGTTATATAAGCCTTAGCATGTGTCGTCTGGCTAGCTGACAGAGCAGGCATGCAGTATTTACATTCTACTCAGTTCTTCCTTTTTATCCAGGTAGCATGTTTGCTTTTTCTTGTTCCCGGCTTTCTGTCTCCTTTTCACTCAAGCTTCCCTCACCCCAAGCTCTCGTCTTCATTACGCCAACACGGCCGCTAGTTCTCTTTAGCTGTGGTGGCTTTGAGCACCGAGACCGTGCAGTTAGTCGACAAGGTCATATGGAGGTGGCTGAGAAAAATGGCATATGATCGTGTTGACCTTGGATGAGTCACTGACGTGTTGCGTGACATGTTCACTCACGACAACACAAAAAAGTTTCAAGAATGACAGCTAATAAGGGCTTCGTTTTTTTTAAGTGATTTAATTGACTCTTTCTGTGTCATTTTGTTTTTATTCCTGCATAACCTGTGCTGGATCTTCAGCATTGAGGACCTGCAAATGTACTTTCAGATGCATGGCCCAGAGGAGATGGCTGGAGAGAGAGAGAGAGAGAGAGAGAGAAATGTGCTGACAGATAGATGGCCGGCGTCGCCTTTACTCCTGAGCCGCATTCATTAGACATTCGTCTGATTCTTCCGTCTTTCAGAAATCCACCACCCAATCCTAGCAGGTGATCTATTTCAATAATCCACTTATGTCAGCTCAAGGCGGTGCAGCCCCTCCCAGATCACCACTGAATACTGAACGAGATTAAACACAGTAAGACGATGCATTTTTCATGCATATTTTCTTCAGAGGAACCAGCAATCTAATTCCAGTTTAAATAAAAAACTAAATGTCTACAAGCGTGGATACGATACACTTTTCCTATATTTACCAAAAATATATAGATTTACACTGCTCCAACAAAGAAACAAATAATAAACCCAGGTAGTGTTATTACACTGTCAGAAATGTAATTGTTGGAAGAAAATACAATGAAACTATTTTTTTTTGTTGATTCCTCTGCGGTTTTAGTGTTTGGTTTGTGGGTTCTTTGCCATTTCTTTGAACGTATTGGGCAACCTGTCTTTTCGTCTTTTCTTTTTCCCTTTTTTCTTTTTTTCTTTTTTTTAAATACGCGATGTGACTCAAGCCAAAAAAACTGCATCGTTAGCAACTGGTGATTCAGACCCTCGTATTGCATCAGACTCCGAGACTTTCATGTCCCTGAAAGGCGGTTGGCAGGAGTGAGAACCTGCAGACAGACGACATCTCCTGGGGTTTGACCAGGCAGGATGATTGATAGAGCATCCAGGGGAACCAATATCTATGTACATGGGAACATATGTGTGTGTGTGTGTGTGTGTGTGTGTGTGTGTGTGTGTGTGTGTGTGTGTGTGTGTGTCTCTGTGTCTCAGTGTGTGTGTGTGTGTGTGTGTGTGTGTGTGTGTGTGTGTGTGTGTGTGTGTGTGTGTGTGTGTGTGTGTGCGCGTGTGTGTATATATACACACCTGTAGGTAAGCTTGTATGTTATATAATTCAATCAAGAGCACCGCACCAGAATGCAGGATGCTGCCTGCAGTGACAGGGACATTATTAAAAAAATGTATAGACTTTCTGACAGTTTGGAGTACGCCATTTTTATTCCTATAGGGTTTTGACGAGTGAGCGGCAGGACACCAGGACACACAGGATGTAGCTGAGGACCATATTGGAGGTTGCAGAGGAATTTTGCATTAATAATGACCAGGTTTTATTGCCGTCTGAATTTTTAACAGCTCCGAGACAAAGGAGACGGAGGGCTATTTCTGGAAATAAGTCATGAACTCTGCACTGTATATAGCCTGTTAATCTGTGTAGTGATCGAGAGAAAGAGGGAGAGATAGAAGGCAAGATGGAGAGAGAATAGGGGAGAAAGAGAGGAAGGAGAAAAGAGAAAGGGGGAGAGGAAGAGAAAGAAAGAGAGGGAGAGAGGAAAGGAAAGATTGAGAGAGAGAGAATGAAGGGACGAGAAAGGGGGAGTGAGAGATAGAAAGAGAACGAGATATTGAGAGAGAGGAAGGTTGGAGAGAAAGAGCGAGGTGGAAACGAGAGAGAGAGAGAGAGAGAGAGAGAGAGAGAGAGAGAGAGAGAGAGAGAGATGAACTGCTGGAGCGCTTTGCAGTTAGGATGAGCATTATTCCTAGTGAGTCGATTCCTTTGATCCGAGTCGATTCCCAGGAGGACCAGTTCCATTTAAAGGAACGGAAAGAAAGAAAAAAAGAAAAAAAAGGAGGGGGGGATTCAGAAACCTGAGGCTTGACCAGTGTTTTACAAAATTTTATTTATTAAAACATTTTATTGATTAAATATTTGTGATTATTAGGGAAAAGAGCATATTTATTCCAAGCAATTAGAAAATAGCTTTAGGGGGGTTTTGTTTAAAAAAAGTGCAAAAAATGTACGTTAAATACAGACTTTAAAAGAAACCCAAATAGTTTTAAAGAGTACAAAATAAAAAAAACGGAGGATACTTTCCATTTTGTTCCTTCCAAGTGGGAAGAAACTAACAGGCAACCTTTTCGATTCGGGAGAGTCGATTCGACGGACTCGGTGAAACAGAAACGATTCCGCCGCGTCTCGGCCATCGGTAGTTTGCAGCCGGCCGCTCGAGCGCTCTGTCCCTCCTTCCCCCGACCTGCCATGGAGCTTCCTCCGTCCACATACACCTTCATCATTCTATTACTTCACTTTCAGCGCACTGAGGCTCTCTACATCACCGACAGCATAGGTATGTACTGAGGTTTCCTTCTATTGATGGGCACTTTATGGCTAGATAAAAGGAGATAGATAGATAGAGAGATAGAAAGATAAACAGATACAGAGAGTGAGAGAGAGAGAGAGAGAGAGAGAGAGAGAACGAGCACAGGGATCCTTTAAATAAACCCTAAGATGAGATGTTCCTATTAGAAAACAAAACACATTATATAAATACAATTACAGTGTGTCAGATTCAAAAAACAATCTCCTGGGGGCAATGCCCTAAATGCCAGCAACCTTTTCTCCAACTTTTCTCCCCCTTTCCTCTCCTTTCCTTTCCTTTCCTTTCCTTTCCTTTCCTTTCCTTTCCTCCGTAAGTTGCAATAAAGATCCTTATGAGTAACTTTTGACTGCTGCGTTCTTGCTTCACTTGGAGTCTCCAGTGCCTGACACTTCAGCCTGCCTCGGATCTCCTGGAGGATCTGGTGGAGGTGAAACAGCTGACCGAGGCAGCGTTCGTGCATTTTTATTATTCTGCATAAACCTTGGGCATTAGTGTCAAAGCTCCTAAAGGGTGCGCTGGGAAGAAAAAAACAAGTGTGAGCTTCAAATTCTTCTGCAGTCACCTGAAGTTCTCCTGCATATGCATTAGGGTGCAGGGTGCACCCCCTGGCACCGGCCTGGGCGCTGACGGAAACTTGGCCTTCTTCAGTGGATCAGGAATGCACCAGAGTGTGGAAGTTTTCTCTGAAACGTTCTGCAGCCTTTTTTTTGTCTTTCAACAAAGCTTTTTTTTTAGATATGAAGAACTGTCCTTACTGATGATTATTTCTCTAGGTACTGACCTGCATGTTAGGGATGTGTATTGACAGAATTTGTGTGTGTGTGTGTGTGTGTGTGTGCCCGTGGCAGATTCCCTGCATCATGTCCTGAAGGAGTATGCCCTGGTGAAGCCGGTGAGCGTGGACACAGACGGACGCTTCCTCTCCCACGCCGTCTCGACTGACCGCTTGAGTGGGCTGGAGCACCGGCGCCGGAGGAGAGACGCTCATGAACGCAGAGGCCCAGAGCACCGTGAGACGATCTTTTACAATGTTACTGTTTTTGGACAGGACTTCCACATGCTCTTGAGGCGCAACTCACGCTTAGTGGCCCCTGGAGCGACTCTGGAGTGGCACGAGGAGGATAACCGAACCAGGACAGAGCCTCTCCTGCCAAGCAAATGCCTGTACGTGGGCCACGTTACTAATGTACCCGATACCTCAGTGGCCATTAGCAACTGTGACGGCCTGGTGAGTGAAAATCCAACACGATTCTTGACTTGGGTCCAAGCATAATAATAAGAATATGCATCCTCATTGTTTGTTTTATAACATGTGCCTGAATTTTTTCTTTAGAACAGAATGGTTGATCTTTATGCAATGACTAAGATTCTGCATGGTGACTTACATGACCAGGTCTCTCTATTCTGTAACTTTCTTTCGGCTTCTCCCGTTAGGGGTCGCCACAGCAGATCCTCCGCACGTTTGATTTGGCACATGTTTTTATGCTGGATGCAACCCTCCCCATTTATCCGGGCTTGGGACCGGCACTGAAAGTGGCTGGGGTTGGTTCCCTGACTGGGGATCGGCATCCTAACCACTAGACCACCAGGTCTCTCTATTCTGTATTGGGTTTAATTCGGCTCCCTGTCCTCCATTAGTGCAGACCAACAACCCACTACTCAACAGTACACCCTGTGATTTGTTAGCAGGTTTTGGTGTCCCTGCCTACATGTAGCCTAAACTACAGCTGGTTGAAGACTCCCTAACAATACTGTACATTTCCAAAATGTTCTCTTGGTCTCTCTCCAAAAGTAGCATCATATTTCACCAATGAAATGTATAAGCCTAGATTCAAAAAACAACCTAAAGCCTGAGATACAGCAAGCCGTCAGTCGGCTCTGTCTGTTTCTGGTCTGCATGTCGACTTGGAGGCGGAGCTCGTCAGCAAGAAGGAAAAGTCCGATTGGCTATTCATCTTAGCGAATGAGCACGCGAGAAAAAAACCCCAAATTGACAAAACCAAACAACAACAGAGTGAAGAGGGAACACGAAAACTTGTTGTGATTCATGTTCTTATCTTCCCAACTTAGCAGAGATGATTGAAAAAAGCTACACGAATCCGAACGATTGCAGCAGGTGCAAACGCGGTTTGCTTTATATAATCACAGTTCTAGCTGTTCTGGTTTGCCTGTTTGGATGCCGAATACAGACTGCTGCCACCTGCTGGTGTGGGTAGAGTTATGATCTCTTTTGCAAGTGAAGAACCTGTGCTTGCTAATAATCAGCCTAACTTGCAGCACAATCGTCCGATTAATTAAAAAAGGACGAAATCATTACCCAGCTAAACAATCGGTCGACCTCTACTCTTAACTACCGAGCGACAACTTCCCACCGCTCTCAGAAACCCTCCAGAGTTTTGTCTATTAAACCACAGTTTAACTCTAATTCTGTAATTCTATTCATATTCCTCGGACTTTCTGTTTGTTCAAGCAGCTTTCGAGATCAGAACTGAGCGACTGCTTATTGGCAAAACAGAGCTTGCTGCTGGCAGGGAACATTTATGTTGTTTATCAACTATCGTACGTCTCATGTTTCCCCACCAAATGTGCTCTCTGTAAATAATTCAAAATGGACATAGATGTTATTTCGCGTGTTGCGCTTTGAATTCCGTCCACATGGAAGAGTTCCTCGCTGATGAAGTTCTGCATCTGCTCATGGAGCCTAAGACCCTCCATCCACAGCAGAACACATTACCCTTCATGAGTATGATCCTAAAACGAATAAGCCCACCCGGGATCGTTCTATATGAGTGAAAAGCAGCCCAAACAGAGCTGCAAGGAAATTTTTTTTTGCGAGGCTTGCCTGTGTAGCACCGAAGCATGACTCATGTGGAAAGGGTTACCTTTTCATCATGAACACACCGAGCGTGTCCAGACGCCTCCCTGAAACGCTAGCATGACCTCGTTCGAGCACGTGCCGGCTCCTGCCTTCACCTTCTGTCATGCTGCTTCACTGCAGGATGAGAGGCTGTTGAGCGTGCCTGTCCTGCAGTTATCTTACACACACACACATACACACTGGGTATCCCGGGAGATGACAGACCCGGCTTGGAGTCTGGCCAAGTCGAATGGCTGGATTACTCCATCTAACCTGCAAAGCTTTTACTCAGCGAGGGGAACCTAGTGGGAAAAAAGGCTTTTAGCGTTCGGATGTGAGAGTCTTCATAATTTAGTTACACTCCAGTTCAGGTTGCCCCTGAAAGTCATACACATTTCAGTTTATTTCTAATTGTATTTTTTTTTTTCATTCATACACAAGACTAAGTCGAAGTCCTGGAGAACACAGACACTTCTTTGGGAATATTGTTTACAGTCTACAGTCCGTCAGCTTGATATACTCGCCCGAGCACTCCGGCGATTTCAGCATGTTTCTCGGACTTTGCGATAACCCTAGCATTAGCAGTACCCACGCTTGAAGACTCAGCTCCTCTGAGAGCACTTTGTTGCAGAAACACCCTCAGCTTTCTCCCTCTGATTTATGCCTATCTAGAAATGCGCTCTCTTTCACCACGAGGCTACTTCTTAGCGGGCTCGATCACCGGCGCTCCTTTTTTACCGCGTTGCAACGTGGACAGTTTCGAAACGTGTGACTTGCACAATGTACGGTATCTCCAGGGTGATGTGCCACACAACTTACACAGCAATTGGAGGGGTCAGTGATTAAGATGTTGGACTTCTGATCAGGTTTCCCAGCCTTCAATCTCAGCATTACTTGAAAGTACTACTGTTGTAAGGTATTTTTTCATCAGATCTACACCACCCCATCAAAATTTTTTTTGGAACAAGCTTTGAGGTGTTTACTGGAAGGTTTTCCAACATGATTGGTCTATCAACCTATTTATTTTTGGTTGCATGTAAATGTACCATACATTATAACACTAAATTACTTAGGACTTGAGGACACATGGGCATTTTCCTTGTGCAGCAAACATCTCCATATGCAGGTGGTCCCTGAGTTAAGCTAGCTAGATATATAGATAGATACTTTATTGTCATTGCACAGTACAAGTACACAGCAACGAAATGCAGTTTAGCATCTACCAGAAGTGCAAAATTGTGCAAATAGACAAGTGCAGATTAAGATGGTTCGATTTATGATTTTTTTGATCTTACAATGCTGATGGGGTATCAGGATGAATCTTCAGCGTAATTTGGGGACCACTTGTACATTCAACTTTTCTCTTTGATGTAAGTTTTTGATCAAATATTGATGTATGGAACCTGATCATAATTTACGTTAGTAAAAAACACAAAAGAAAGTTATAAAGGAAATATAGAGCTGAGTAAAAGCTCTACATGGAGCTCTACATGACTCTTCGGAAGGTTGTGAGTTTGAATCCTGGTACTCCCAGTGGAAAGTCCTGACCTTCCATCTGCTCAGCTCAGTTGTGAGCTACTAAAACAAAACAGCCGAAATGCATACACATCAGCTCTGTTTTAAAACCTTGCATGATGTATTGTAAACACAAACCGTGTTTCTGAAGCCTTTTCTCTTTTGTCAGTACTAAGCGGAGCATTACCCAAAAAACTGCAAATCAACGTTTTTTTTCCCATTTCTGCAAATTATACTTAACTGTGTGGCAGAAGGATCTGGACACCTGAACCTAAGATTGGTATGTGATTTTTTTGAACATCCCATTCCACATTTAGTCCTCGTTTGCTGAAACAATAACCTCCACTCTTCTGGGAAGATGTTTCACTAGATTTTGGAGTGTGCTTATGGAGATTTGTGCTCATTCAGCCACAAGGGTGTAAATAAAGTCAGGTACTGATCACATTCACCCCGAAGGTTTTTAAAAACGGTCGGAGATCTATAACAGGAACTCTTCAACTCCAACCCATGCAAACCATATCTTCATGTAGCTGGTTGCATTGTGCATTGTCAGGTGCATTGTCATGCTGGAACAGTTTTGGGTCTCCTAGTTTAAGTGGAGGGAAAATGTCATTTGAAAGCATCCAAAGATGTCCTATACAATTGTGTGCCTCCAGATTTGTGTAACAGCTGGAAAAGTCTTTTGTCCCAGTATTTTTGTCTATATAAAGTAGCATATGATACAGTATAAGTTATTCGTATGTGGAAGGGTTTTTACCATGTGGCAGTCTCAGAACAGTTTTTTGTAAAGATTGAGTTCAGATTAACGCGCTGCACATTCACGCAAAGCGAACTTTTAGACAAAAGGGCAACAATAAGCGTTTTCGTACCAAGTTACTAGACTGAATAATTCATCAAATCCTGCACTTAAAAGTTAGTCAGGAGGTTCATGTGAAGTGCTGGTGTGGGGAGGGGGGTAAGTGATGATTTCTAGCAGGCTGTTGGGGAAAGGTCTGCGTTCGGACATCTGCATTTGTTAGACTTGTCAGTCTCACCATTTCTAGTCGTTCTGTTTTTCTTGGCCACAGTTTTGCAAGGAAACGATGTGATAGTATCGAAAGGTTTCCCTGAATTATGGTGGTGAAAAAAGATTTTTTTTATGAGATCTTGTTGAACGCTCACACGCATGCATGAGAGAGCCATGCCAAAGAGTTTTTTATTCATGCGCTCTTTAGTAACATAAAACAATAGCTGGGGGGAGTTGCTTTTGGAAGACTGACTTTTAAATGCTACTATTACACGAGCGATAACTCGTGTTTCACACCACCACATACTTATAACAGATAAGAAGTTGTTTATTAAGCACATATTAAAACCTTTTCCTCTTTTGCACACTACATCGTTTCGATTCCAAATGAGCCGTACAAGCAATTATTCTTCATTTTCAGAACTGTCGTGAATCAGGGCCTCAGTATTCAACCCAGTGGCAGCTTTATTGCTTTTTGTCTCGAAGCAAACAGAATTTACGAAGAGTCTTCTTGTCTGGAGAAACCTATTGTCTGGAAAATAAATGCCATGTACAGTAGTATGGACAAATGTACAGTATATGGACAAATGTTTGTGGACACCTGACTAGAAGATTATACGTGCTACATCCTATTTTACATTCATTCCCCTTTTGCTGTTATATTAATCTCCACTCTTCTGGGAAGATGTTTCAGTACATTTTGAAGTATGCTTGTGGAGATTTGTGAGTATTCAGAGACAAGGCTGTTAGTAAAGTCAGGTACTGATGTAGGAGAGAAGGTGAGGAGGCCCGGGGTGAAGTCAGCATTCTAATTTATTTTAACGGTGTTCAGTAGGGTTGATGTCCAAACTCTAGCAGAAGATCTTCTTAATCTAACCCATGTAATGCAGACACACACACACACACACTGCAGTTTTTTTAAAGCACTAGGGACCATCCACCTGGTCAAAACTTAGTTCGTACTATGATATAAAAATATGTCTACATACACATACGCAACACACACACACACACACACACACATAGCAGTTTTTCTTAAAGCACTTTACCTGACAGGGACAATCAAACTGGTAAAAACTTCCCCATCAAGATGTAAAAAATTAATTTATTAATTAATTTGTTGAAGTATTTTTTCCACATGTACAGTTTAGGGATGTGCATCTTCATTACCGAGGCCAGTGCAATTCATACTGTAACTCGATGCATAGCCATTGATACGATACATTAAAGATACATATGAAGCAGCTACCGATTCGATGAGAAACTATACGATTCCACACAATTACGATGCAGTGCGATCCGATTCAACACCATACGATTCAGTGGAAAAATATGATGCTGTGCAATTCAATATAGTACTGATATGTTCACTTTTATTTCATTAGTTCAGACAGACAGCAAATCACCAATTTACTTAAGTGCCTTCTGACTTCTAACGCATGGCCCCTTTCACAAACAGGTCATTGTAGAGCAATATAAATAAATAATTAAATAAATAAATAAAACCAGATTTTCTTTTCCTGTTCTGTGTGCAAGAAGATGCAGCTCTACCTCTGCCATGTCAATCTGTATTCTATGTGACTCTCAGGACACGCCTCCGTAGTGTTGTGATGCGTTGTAGTCACGTAGCAGAAGTGGCGCTGGGAGAACACGCTCGAGAAACAGTTCAGTCGAAGAGAAATCAATTCACATATCAAATATTGGTCACAAATTATTGCCTACTTTCTAAATAATAAAAGTGTAGCACATCCACTAATACGTATATATAGATAAAAAATAATATTAAATATTAAAAAGTATTATGCATCACGATACACACGTTTTTTGAATGGATGAATCAAATTGTTACCTTTTAACGATTAATGCAATCCCTAGTACACTCAGATTATCTGGCTGTTTATTCCAGAGTTTTCATTTGCAGAAGCTGCCTGTATACCTGATATTCAACTCACTTTTATTATTGTTGACCTTCTTTACAGGCTGACGTGTTCCTGAGGTTTGGGTTCAAACCATCAGATACACCTGCTTAGTCAGACAGCTTAATACAAACAGGAAGTCAAATAAATGCATATATAACACCATCCTGTATATACTTCACCTCTCTAAGTCATACTTCCAGTTTGAGAATCCTGGCTAGAAAGGAATAAAGGTTTCAGGACACAATCGGACTTAAACTCCATTTCCCATCAGACACCAAAGCCTTTAAATGGTTACCGTGGTCTCTAAAAACACTGATCCCCCACTTGACCGTGGTTTGAATCTCGTGCCCCCGGTTTCTCGCGAAATTGCATTTACCACATAACTAATTCGTTTGCCTGATTTTCCCGGTCTCTCCGAGAGAGACCGGGAAAATCAGGCAAACGAATTTAACACAGTACAGTACTGTATACATAAAATAGCATTTTTTGGGGTGGCGTCTGTTTAACGAGGTTTTCTATCTATCGCGGGCGGGTGTGGAACGTAACCACCGGATTACTGTACACCCTTCCACGTTTGCAATCACACTCATTTTGATGAGTCACACGTGTTTCAATTTATACAGATTCTGTTTAGAAGGACTCATTCATTCAGCTCACTGCGAACTGATCCGTTCAATTGACTCTGTTCTTTGGCGTTTGTCAAACCTTTGTTGTGTGTTTTGTTTTGAGATGTAATAGAAGAGTGAAAGGGAAAGTGTATAAGATGGTGGTGAGACCTGCTATGTTTTATAGTTTAGAGACAGTGACATTGACAAACAGACAGGAGGTGGCAGAGTTGAAGATGCTGGAGTGACGATTATGGACAGGATTAGTAATGAGTTTATTAGAGGGACCACACAGGTAGGACATTTTGGAGGGACATGGGTACAAGAATGCTGGAAAAGAGGAAGGCCAAGGAGGAGGTGTATAGATGTGGTGAGGGATGACATGCAGCTGGTTGGTTCAGTAGAGGCAGATGTAGAGGACAGGGTGGAATGAAGAAGGATGAGCCAGTCTAGCAACCTCTAATGGGAGCAACCGCAAGAAGAAGTGAAAAGTGGTATCTCAGAGGATAAGATGTTGGATTTCTGATCAGAATGTCATGGGTTCAAATCCCAGAACCATCAGGCTGCTACTGCTGGGTCCTTAAACACGGCCCTTAACCCTCAGTTGTATAACTGAGATAAATGTAGGTCGCTCTGGATATCTTTTACATGCAATAAATGTGAAAAGAACTTTTTTTGTTTTCATTTTTACATTTTTTTGCTTGTTTCATTTCATGTTGTTTTGCTGATCGTTTGGCTAACGCTTGTTTTACGTTGACAGTTTTATTTGTAATCTGCATTTTCGTCCGCCTTTGCGTTATTACGTGGCATATGCGCGTAGCTCCTGGGATTTTGCAAGAAAGTATTAGTGTGTGTCAGCACTTCCTATCTTTCTGCAGCTTTTTTAAAAAAATTTCCGTCTTCCCTATGCTGCATGTTGGTATACGGCTGCCTGCTCTAAGTATTTCTAAAGCTCCATTGGATTTGCATTCAATTTAGTTTCTCAGGTTTTCACGTTATTTTGTGAAAAACAACCTTGTTCTGGAGGCAGAAATTTCCTTTCGATGAGAAACGTAAGAGGAAAACGGCTAGTCCGGTTTCCGTGGCGCAAATAATCACTCGTTTCGATGAGAAGAAAATGCATGCAAAGCTGAGAAGAATGGGCTACAACAGCAAAAGACCGATATGGGTCTCAGTCCTTTGAGCCAAGAACAGGAATCTGAGGCTACAACGTTATTTTAGTTTCGTGTGATCACCCGTCTGTCGGCAGCGCTTTCGCTGTTTTGCCAATTCTTAACAAGCTCTTCCTTATGCTGCTTCTCCACAGCATTCTATCTGATCAAACTTCCTTGGCAGTCTGCAGTTCTCTGCAAGCCTGCAAACCTCTGCAGAATACACCCACCACTCGGCTCCGGCTCTGTCAGTGGCAGTGGGGCTCGCGCACCAAGGTGCATGCTGGGATGCCCAAAGCCCTGCTAAGTGAGAAGTGAGTAGGAGGCGGCGTGGCGACTACGTGCCTTGGTTCTCCAGCAGGGGCACAAGCTGTTGCCGCCACTACTGCTACTTTTCTGCATGGGAACTTGTGCCGATGCGGATGTGCCTCCTACGCAAAAGACACGTGTGGCAGCGCGTGTATTTTCCCACTTCTTCCTGGTTGATTAAGAATCTGATCAGGTTTTTAAGTCGTCGTTGCCAGCTTCCTCTGGATTTAGCCTGGTGTCTGCAAGGTTTGATACGAGAGAGAATTCAGACTGCAAATCTCCCAGCATGCTTCGCCTCTAACATTCAATAGAGACATCTTGGTTCTACAAATGAATTTTCCTTAGCTTTACATTTTTTTTATTTATTTTTTTAGTTATGATAATGGGGCTCCAGAATTGTGCAAACATCTGGAAAGTACTTGATGAAACAAAAAATGTTGAGCAGCAGATGTCTTGTATCAGAATGTTCAGGGTTGTTCACTTGAGGTGTAAATATACGGCTTTATAATGCAGTCTGTCGAACTTATTGTTCGATACGAGGATCTGCACTGGTTCCGTGGTGCGTCTGATGTTTCGCCTAAAGCTTGTATAGTTCCTAAAAGGATGTTTATTGGATCAGTATCAGGTATCGGGAAGATACTCTGAGCTCTGATATTGATGTTGCATCAAAAATGGAAAAGTGGCTTGCTGGAGTATATTCAGTACATAGTTAGGGCTGTGTATCGGCAAGAACCAGGCGATGCGATACGTATCACGATACAGGGGTTGCGATACGATATGTTGCGATACGATATGTTGCGATACTGTAAGGCGATATACCGGAATATTTCTTATTTTAGGGATAGGATATATTTTAGGAAAGCTGTCATTAACAACACCATATGTAAACTTTAGCAAAAATATTGAACCAAAAAACAGTTTGATTAAACCTACCCCTTAAACCTCAGTGTCATCAAGTGTTTTGCAATACATGAAAACAATTATTATCATTGTACCTAATATGGTCATTTAAAAAATATATTCTTCAAACATATGCACATAGTCGTAAAGACACCTATTATGAAGTGGGATTGATGATTATTTTATTATATTATTAGTATAACCATTAGCATTAGGCTAGTAGTAGAAGCATGATCTAAGCACTAAAAAGTGTTTTACATCAAAAAGCTACAATCGTAGAGAGGCAAGAAAAAAAAGAGTACGATAGACTATTATTTCTTCTATAACGAGAAGCGTTCCCAGGAAATAGGTTAATATTAACGCTAACATTAGAGCCGTGCATTATTAGATTAGAAGAAGACTGCTATCTATCTATTTATCTATCTAGTGGTCGGGATATAAACTCAAAACAAAACAAAACAAGTTTTTTTTTATCGATATTGTGTTTTTGAGAATCGATACAGTATCAGCAAGTATAATATCACGATACTCACGTGTATTGATATTTTTTTACAACCCTATACCTAAAGTGGAACATACTTCAAGTGTGTGGAACATAGTGTGAAACACCAAATAACAACCTATGGGGAGTTTTATACGCCAATAAAAAAAAGAAAACGTGTGAAATTTGTGAGTTAAACCGTGACAAAGCTACTGGTAGATTGAGAAATCAATGATCTCCTGGGATTTTCATTTTAAAAAAAACAACAAAAACGGTCCCAGCATGGTGCGGAACACAAAAAACATCCATGGGGAATTGCTTTGTTGCTTGGAGCGGTCAGAGGAGAATGTTTAGGTTTGAGGTTAACCCATGTAGCCACTCTTTACAACCGTGTCGAGCGGAAAAACAAATAGTATGTCAACCCCTGACCATAAAGTGCACATTAATGTGTTGGTTATTTCCGTGGTTTCTCGTGTAGCTCTGCGTCGTAGCTCCTTGGTCCTGGAGGAACGCTGTTTTGTTTCACTGGCTGAAATGGCAATAAAAGCCACTTGACTTGACCTGATTTGAGTTGAATGGGATGCTGAGATGTCTCATGCAAGACAGGAGCAGGTATGTGGTGTGTCATTTTCGGTCTTGTGTGACTTGTTTCTGGTCTCAGCGCAAAAAGGCTCAGGCATCAAGTGTGTGTGTTTTAAACCTCCTGTTGAAACCCAGTGGCCAACATGTTTCTGTGATTGTAGATGTGAAAAGTCTAATCTTTCGGCTTTTTGATGTCTAATACAATCAGTTGCGAGAGCTCATATAGCGTGTCTGCTCGTGTGCCGTTTCTCAGATCACCTCAGGGATGCTTTTAAAAGCCCCTGACTAAAGAGTATCCATTTGGGCCATCTGCAGAAACTAATCAGTGATACGTTAGCGAAAGATCTGTGATGTGTCTGTGCATGTGTGTGTGTGTGTGTGTGTGTGTGTGTGTGTGTGTGTGTGTGTGTGTGCTTGGCGTTTCAGTGGCAGACGATGAAAGCAGAACGCTACTCGGTAGTCAGGTGGGGTGGGGTGGGGTAGGGGGGTGTTTCCTGGAGTACTTTGATGATGCCATTAACATTCCACTACTGCAAAGAGAAACAAAATCCCTTCAGCGTGATATTGCACAGAATCTCTGTCCTCGCCGTTGTCGCCGTTTCAGCCTCAAAACAGACCACGTTCACTGGTTCGAAAAAGAAAAAAGTACGAATGCAAGCAAGGGCATGCTGGGGGAAGCTCGGATTGAAAGAAAAATCGAACCTGCTCTTGCTCTGCCTCTGGCTCAGCTTCTCAGCGTGTGTGTTGTGAAACCTCAGGCTCAGAGTCATGTGACGTGGCAGCTGGAAGTGTTGAGTGGGAGCGGGGGCCTGCGCTGCATCAGCATAGTCTCGGAGACCTTTAATACACTCCGAGGAAGAATGAGAAGGATTTTCATGGACTCAGTATGTGTGTGTGTGTGTGTGTGTGTGTGTGTGTGTGTGTGTGTGTGTGTGTGTCAGCGAAAGAGCATGAGGATTCCTTCGTTGCCCTGCCTGAACTGGGAGGAGTGCTCCTCGAAACTTTTGTTTATGAAATCATACTACAGAATGTCCATTAGCTATATATTTTAGATCTCAAAGCAGCTGCTGTCCAAACATCTTCCTGTAAATATAATAAAACAGATTTGACAGTAATAATAAAAATAAATAAATAAAAAAAAAGCGATTTCAGTGTCTGAGTGGCCTTTTAATGGAATTTTTTTAAATAGAATTTATGGAATACAGTCAGCCAAAAGTTAGTGACTGATGAGGTAAACAGGTCAGAATGCAGAAAAGAAAAAGTGCAGAGAATTCGAAAGTGCATGTAAATCTTACTTTTTAACAATAGTGTACAGAATGCAGCATGTCCCCGAATTAGGAACCTTCAAGTTTCAAACCTTCATTACATTTAAGGCATTTGACAGACGAGCTTACAACTGATCTGAGGATTAAGGGCCCAACAGTTGTAGCTTGGTGGTGCTGGGATTTGAACTCACAACCTTCCAAGCCAAAGTCCAGTGCCTTAACTGCTGCATTCCTGTCACTGGTGTAAATGAACCTTCACATTGCAAACTTTCACTTGTGGCGCAACGGATCACGTTACTGTTTTTGAGTCACAGATACGATAATTTTTCTGATTAGCAAAAAAAGGGAAGGAGACAAATATAATTTGCTTATATTAAAAAAAAAGCTTTTTCATTTACTACGAGAAAAGTTACAGCAACGAAATTTGAATTAAGATTTGAATGATGCAGGAGGCTTTTCAAGTTCTTCACCTCCTCATCTAGTCGTTGTTGTTGACCGATTAACACTGATTCACGTCTGCGTGAAAACATGACTGCTTTTTGTAGTTAAGAATTTACTTAAAAAGCAATATCAGCAAGAAAAAGAACTATTTAAGATTAATCCGCAACAAAAAAATTTAGCGATTAATCCGGGGCCCACGTGCGAGCCGAACCATGAGTCGTGATCCGTATGGATTAGTGATCAACAGCGATCCCTTGCACCCCTAATTGTTACTTGTGTGCACCTTCTGTGGTAAACGGTTGTACAGTAGTACAGCCCTCAATCAAATCCCAGGATGAAAACAGCGGTGATGTGGAATGGACTGCAAAGAAGCATTGGACTTTTGTCCCTACCACACCAATCTGTCACTCCTGAGCCCCTGGGCAATGCCTTCAACCCCATAACTGCTCAGGTAAACAAATGTGATAATTGTAAGTTGCTCTGGATGTGGGCGTCTGCCATATGCTATAAATGTAAACGTAAGAAGTGCAAAGCAACAACTATGGAAACAAATGTAAATAAGCAATCGAGAGATTGGACCAAAGCTACAGGAGCTCGACTATTGGACCAGCCTTCACTCCCCACGTGCATTGATGAGCCTCGACCCTGTCGCCAGTTTACCACTGTTCCTTCTTGGAGCACTTTTCATAGATTCTGACCACTGCAGACCAGAAACATCCCACAAGAGCTGCAGTTTTGAAGAGGCTCTGACCCAGTCGTCCAGCCGTCACAATTTGTCAAACTCGCTCAAATCCTTGCGGTCACCCATTTGTCCTGCTTCTAACACGTCAACTTTGAGGACAAAATGTTCATTTGCTGCCTACTGAATATATCTACTTAAATATAGTCACTTCACTGCTCATAATGTTATGCCTGGTTGGTGTATATTTGTGTTAAAACGGTATAAACCTCACTCCAACTGATGCCTAGTAGTGGGAAGCTGCTAAGATGTTCTAAGGATCCCCTTCCTGAACAATCCTGAATACTGAAGTGTACAAAATGAAGCTTGTGCTAATATTCATTTATACTTCCATTCATGGGTTTTGACATGCACCCCTTATTTGGATCTAATTTATATTTATATCTCAGTGTTGAGGGCCTTTCTCAAGGGCCCAGCAGTGGCAACTTGTGGGAGCTAGGATTTGCTCATCACATGTACACTACAGCACAGTGACCTTCTTTCTTCACATGTACCAGTTCATTAGGAGACTGGGGTCAAAATGAAGGGTCAGCCATGATATAGCACCCCTGGTGCAGAGAGGGTTTAAGGGTTTTAATCAAGGTCCCAACAGTGGCATATTGGGGGTGTCCCCAACCTTGGAATCCTCAACCTTCCGATCAGGAAACAAGAGCCTTAACCACTGAGCTAACACTTCCCAGAAGTCCAACAGAAGTGTTTAAGATGTTGGACTTCTAAACGAGAGGTCGTGAGTTTACATCCCAGCACCACTGAGATGCCAATGCCCCTAACCCTCCAGTGGTCTTGTCATATAAAATGCATAATTGATAATTGTAAGTTGCTCTCATTACAGACGTCTGCCAAATTCTGTTAATGTCTTATGCACTGAGAACATCCACTTTTCGATCGCTTTCCATATTAATATTAATATTAATTTTCATTACTACATTCATATTTATTCATTTGCAATATATCATAAAAGAGGAGTCTCAGAAATCCAATTTGCATCAAGTGACACTTTAACAGTCAAATCTGATACAGCGTAACATAGCAACCCCCAATTTCTAACTTTAAATAAGTGGATGTTAGCATTAAATGGTATTAAAGTATACAGACAGGTGTATAGAATGTTGAGTTAGCTAGCTAGATATTAGCAGTCACGTTTATTCAATTTGTTCTTGGCTTATTCACTTATCGAAACGGAACTTTTTATACTGAGAAATGTGAATCTTTTGACTGCAACCTGAATGCTAATCTCTGAAGTCGTGTATTAAAGTCGAGTTAAAGCATACATATCACATTTTTGAGTTCAAGGCTAGTTTTATGTTCTTTATCATTCTTTCACAGAGGCTAAAGTGCCTCCTCAGACACTGCATTCCTTCTCTCATTCTTTCTTCCTGTTTCTTACCAGTGATGTATCTCTGTCTTTCACTCTGTCCCTGGCCCAAAGCCCAGTCTAGCAGTATGTGTGTTACATTACCATTTGCAAGTGACATATTGACGATTTCGTCTGAATTTCTGATCCAGGAAATTAGTGGTGTTTGAGAGATTGGAGTGTCTTTCGACTCAAACACACAGGCAATTTACCCTCGCCACGGGAAACCGAGCTGTGTACTTCTTCATTCACTGCTCAATACTTTGACCGTATGTTGTTTAACATCTTGCGCTACACTTATATTTAGCTCTATATGAGTTTGCTTTTATGGAACTTTTATGGAGCAGTAGTTGAAAAGAGGAAAGAATTGTAACATTCGATTTTGCAGACTCCATGTTCTGGAAACGCTTTTCACGCCAATGCGAACTCCAAAACCTCACGGATACAGATTTTGGACTCCGCACGACTGTTTTGAATCAGAGAGGAATTAGTTGTATTGAGCAAAGAATTGGAAATGTGATGGAAAGCTGGAATTGACGATGGCGCAGATTCCGGTGCTTCGTCCATAAGTAGATGTTGTTTTTTCCACTAAATCTTCCCCAGAGACCTCTGATAGGAACCAGAGCTTGCTGGGTCTTCGACCCAACGATCCACGTGCAGTGTATACGCATTAGGTGTTGATAGTGAAAAGAAAAAACATTCCATGGAGTCAGGAACTGCTTGGTGAATTCAATTCGGCTTCTGTGTTCAATGTTCAGCTTCTAATTAGCATCAATGCGCTTAGATGTTGTTCAAGACACTTCATTGTATTGATTTCCGATTCTTATTTTGTCTTTGTATTTCCTGAAAATGAAAGAGCCTTTTTAAAAGCTGGTGTATTTTTATTTTTTTTTTAGATTTTCAAATAAATATAGCTCAGCATTGTTTACTATATACTTAATTCATTTATTTAAAATATTCATAGATCTTTTTTACCTCACGCTCTCATGTTTAGACATGTGACATAGTGTCCCAAAGCAGCTTTACAGACATAAAGAGATTATAAAATAGAAATCTATAAGCTTAGTGAATATACGTTTATCTCAAATGAGTGAGCCAGAGGTGTCTGTGAGATGGTATGAGAAAGAAACCTTGAGAGGAACCAGACTCAATAGGAAACCCATCCTCAACTGGGTGGCACCGAATGTCCATTCATTGCAGTTTTATCATTACCATGTTACGTGCCTTGTTCTCGTTCTCATTCTCAGCCTTGCCTCTTTGAATATTAATATATAATTACTTTGTGATTTCTGTATAGTCATTTGATTGGCCAGTTTGGCCTCATTTCTCTGCACAATACACCTCTTTTTATATATATAGTGTATGTACATAAACTCTAAGCACTATCTATTCTAATCTTTTAATGTTTATTTGAACATATAACACATGATTTTTTATTGTATTTTCTATTATTTTATGTCAAGTAAGAGCACTCCATGAACACCAAGAGCTCCTAAGGTCTGTGAGAGGGTGGGAAGGGTCCTTTTTCCCTTTACATGCTTTTTTTTTTTTTTTTTTTTACTGTATTTCATCTCGTCAAATGCAAGTTTGAAATTGTTGTGTATTATGTTTCCTGTTGCGAGTAGATTAAGGCGACGTGGCTTTTTGGACTCCCCATCCATACAGCATTAGTTTTCCCAGAACCTTATTGTGCTCTCTGCTAGCCAGCCGTTCTTTCTGTTCTTGCCTTTGAGAGAAGGTGAATGGGTCCAGGCTATATATTAGATAGAAGGACAGAGGAAGGAAAGAAGAGATTTAGCCTTGCTGTCATTTGTTGTTCAGGTTGTACACATGCAAGCTGAAATAACATGTTGATCTTGGCCTTTTATGCTCATTTTCTACTTTAAATTCATGATGGATTTGACAGTCGACCAGGCCACGTGAACCAAAGCTAGCATGACTCATCCGGGCTCAAACAACAGGCCGAGGTTCATAATTTTTTTTAATGCAATTCGTTTCATTGTAGCCAAAATAAAATAGCCGCATCGTTTACACTCAGGAATATGAGAATACGAACAAATAATGAAATCGGAATGTTGAAATATTGAAATATTGAAAACACAGGCGAATGATTTCCATATGCATGCTGACGTCTGGAAACAGCTGTAAGATCTTTGCTTTGACGATGACTCTGTTGCGATAAGAAAAGAGGCAAAAATCATGCGAAAGGAATTTCGCGAGCTCTGTAAAAACATCACAGTCACTATCAGCCTGATCCCTGCATCTGCTTAAGTTTGTTTAATGATTTTTTTTAATTTTTTGGCCCAGGCCTTAAGTCATGGAAAAAGATTCTTCTGGAATCCAGACGTGATACCTAAAAACAAGAAGGAAAAAATGTTGGAAGCTTTTCCGAGAGAAGACAATTTGCAGAGCCGGATGTATGTAAACCTCAGTATTACTGCATACACCGAACTGTTCACAGCAGTGTAGAGGATCGGCGGTTTTCTTAAAGCTGTATCTTACAAATACCCCTGAATAAACGGAAGCCTTAATTAAAGCTAAAGCTCTATTTCTGTTCAGGGAAGAAGAGACGTAGAGAATAAAGACAAAGTCAGCCAAGATCTTTATTGAGGCGCATTGACGCTATGCTGGTAGTTGCCAAGTGTCGTGGTTGTTATGGGGTCACATGAAGAATAGCTGCCAGTGTGTTGTCATTCTGCCACGGTTTTCTTTACCAAAGTGTATGTAAGGAATAAAACATTTGTGCTGTTACAGGGGGAAAAAATTGCCAAAAATTATTTTTTCTAATAACAGCAGGTCCTGTTTTATTTTATTCCTCAAGCCAGTAGGACAACTTTCAATTCATGAATGAATCGCATGTCATCCTTATAGATACAATGAGTGTTCTACGTATGTAGTTTACCACCTATAACCATTTCATCTGGAATATATGGGAGCCTAGTACCTTATTATTTAAGGCATTGACCTTTGGAACCAAAGGTTGCTGCCACACCAAGCTGCCCTCCTTTGCCACTAAACAAGAGTCTTAAAGATTTAGTTTTAATGTATCTTGGAAAAAATACATCTGTGGCTTTTTTGCGTCTGATGATTTAGAGTTTATGTTACGATTGTGTAAAGTACAGTGTGAAAAAACCTAGGAAAAATATCCCAGTAGGGATCTATTTTTTCCCCCAGTTTTTACTTTTTTTTAATTGTATCATCTCGCGCACAAAATGAAGTGTTGACATGGGATGTTACATGCCAAGAAAAACAGCGATGAAGTGCTCCAGTCGACAATTCATCCATGTCAGGACGTGTAAGAGTGTGTTTATGTGTCAAAAAAATAGGCAAAAATGCAATTTTATGGCTTAAAGATCACAGTTGCACAGCTGTAAACATCTGGCCTGCTGTGCTAGACGGTAAGCGGAGGCTTGTTTACATGGCGAACACCCACACACTTTTTTTTTGTTTCTCATTTTCCGACCCCGTCCTCGTTGTTTTGTTGCGCATCTCATTACGGGACATGTGCTCCATCTCATTGTGAATTTGATTTTCATTTGGATCTTGGATTAGGAGCGAGATTGAAAACACTCGGCGTGGCACGGCAACACGGTGGGAGGCATTGCCGGCTCACAGCTCCAGGGTCCACTAGCTTGATTATGGGCTTGGGTTTGTGCTTGTGTGCTTTATATTACATGTGCACGTGTTGGTTTCCACTGGGTTCTCTGGTTTCCTCCAGTGTTCTACAAACCCAATTCCAAAATGTAAATTTAAACAGAATGCAATGATTTGCAAATCTCATAAACCCTTATTTTATTCATAATAGAACTCATGGTGTATTTTAGAGAGGCAGAGTCTGTCAGAAGTAAAGATGATCTTTAAATGACTGTGTCTACAAATTGTGGAACAATTTGGTAAGGCCTTGCATATATTACATCTATATTACATTACATCTATTACAATAACATGACTTCGTAGTAGAAGAGTCCCTGTGCTGAAATGACCTGCCTGAAGTCTAGACCTTTCACCATTTGAAAACATCTGGCGCATCATGTAACAAAAAATACAACAAAAGACACCCGGAACTGTTGAGTAGCTACAGTAGAATCCTGTTTTAGACACATATGGGACAACATTCCTCTCACAAAACTTCAGCAACATCCTCAGTTCCGAGATGTATACGTACAGAAGACATGATACTACACAGTGGTAAACATGGCCCTGTCCCAACTTTTTTGAGACCTTTTGCAGCCATCAAATTCAAAACGACCTTATTCTTTCCTTAAAATAGTAAATTTCCTCTGTTTAAACATTTGATATGTTTGACATTTTTTCTTGTAAAAACAACCGCCACAGGTATTATTAACCAACAGGGTGCCGGTGGAAATTGGACTCCTGTTGGCCGAAGGAGGAGAAGGAGAGGAGGAAGACGTCTACAGAGACAGCAGGGAAAGGGGAAGTATAGGAGAGTGGGCATTTTAATTGTTGGTACTATGACTGGTAAAGGGAAAGAGATATCTGATATGATGGAGAGGAGAAAGGTAGATATGTTGTGTGTTCAGGAGACCAAGTGGAAAGGGAGTAAAACCAGGAACATTGGAGAAGAAGTGTGCTGGCACCGGTTTTCAAGAATAAGGAAGTAACTACTGGGAAATAAAGTTAATCAGTCACACCATGAAGTTATGGGAGCGTACGTCAGGGTGCCGAGAGAGGAGTTGTGGTATTGTATGAGGAAGTCAGGTGTGACAGAGACGTATGTGAGGGTGGTGCAGGATATGTATGAGGACAGTGTGACAGCAGTGAGGTGTGCAGTAGGAATGACAGACTGGTTTAAGGTAGAGGTTGGACTGCATCAAGGATCGGCTCTGAGCCCTTTCCTGTTTGCAGTGGTGATGGACAGGTTGACGGACAAGGTCAGACAGGAGTCTTCATTGGCTATTATGTTTGTGGATGTCTGTTTATCTATCTGCTGTCTGTCTGCATATCTTTTGGTTTATCTATCTGTCTTTTGGAATGGATGAATTAATAAATGAATGAATGAATGAATGAATGAATGAATGAAAATGTTTATTTGTACTAATAATTATAAAAGCTTTAGTTTTCCATGTGTCATGTTGATGGTCATGCATTCCTCTTTGTCTATTTTTTAATGACTTAAAGTGAAGTGTCTGAACCATACAACTGCCTTTAGATCTTGTAACCTTTAGATGCTCAGCATCTCAGCATGTCTGCATGTGAGCAACCAAGGGCTCCACCATTTTAAAGCTTCCTTGTTAAAGACTAAGATCAGATAAGTATTGACCATCCTCAAGGTTTCACTACTGTAGGTGCATAGTTATCTGAAAAGAAAAAATGATTTCATGCCATCACAAAATGGTTTCTTTGAGACTTCTTTTTAAATCGGATGATCAAAGTCCATGTCCATGATCTCTGAGTTATTTCTTCGTCTCCTGACTAGATTTCTTTCTTTGGTTCGATTCAGAATTGACACCTCTGTGCTCTGTTTCAGCTGGGACTCTACAATGCTATTACAATCCTATTTAGTGTACAAACCTTGATTTTTTTTCCCGGTGAAACAAGAACACTGCTGAATCTGCAAGTATGTGGGCTTGGGCAGCCATTGCATAAACCTTGCATAAACCAGAGGACCCTTATGCCCTTATTATTTGCAGTGACCAATAACCACAGGACCTGAAATACAAACCCAAATCACATATCTAAAAGAAAACCATACAAAAAGCCATTAGTGAATTTAAACAAGGACACGATAAATAAAAAAAATGCAGAATTTCATTAATTACTTTCCAATTCACCATCAAATTTTGACGTTTTGGGCCATTTTCCAGCTGATTCAGAAACAGTAAAAGATCAGTAAAATTGATTTATACTCTTGTAGCTACAAAATTGAATTGGACTTTTCTGAATGATTAGATATGAAATTACAATCAAGTCTTCTCTCTTGCACATGTTAGACAGGACAAGCCCATGACTTTCACTCTCTATAAGGCTATAACATCCATAAAGAATGTTTTAGCTTTTACACACATACACTATATGGATAAAGTTTCTCCTTACCATAAGATTGGTATGCACTTTTTGAACATGCCATTCCACATTTAGTCCCCATTTTCTCTTATAATAGCCTTCACTCTTCTGGGAAGATGTTCCACTAGATTTTGGAGTGTGTTTCTGGAGATTTGGGATCATTCAGCCAGTTAGTATAGTCAGGTACTGATGTAGGTCAGGTGAGGAGCCCTGGGTGCAATCAGTGTTCCAATTCACCCCAAAGTTCAGTAGGGTTGAAGCTCTATAACAGGAGATCTTTCACTCCAACCCATATACACCATATCTTCATGCAACTGTATTTGTGCAAAGAAGAATTTTTGCTTTATGTGATTAAAGCAGAGTTGTCTTGGTGGAACAGGTTCGGGTAAATGGAAAATTTTATGCTACGACATCCAACACAACTCGTGTGCCACCAAATATCCCAATATTTTTGTTCACTGTAGCTGAAACATTTATTCAAGATTGTTTTTTTAGTACAAAAAATAATAATCAGTTAACCACAAACATTTGACCAGCAGCCACTCAGTCTTTCAGTTTGTCTGGTTCTTTACAATAATCCCAGAGGACCATGTTTTGTTCAGGATTGTGGGTTTTTCTTTTGTGATAATCACTGTAAAACAAGATGCCATTTTGATAAATCTCAAAGGATGCTGTAAAAATCTAGCTAACGGCTAACTTGAATATGGCTAAATCATGCTATTTTAGCGACTTAACTGATGTGCTGTCACACACATTATAATTATGGAAAGATTGCTTTATTTTAATCGTTTTACTGTAATGTTATACCTTTATAAAGTCAGAAGCAGTAATTAACATTTAGCTTGGTAACTTGATTAGCGCTAGTCATATCAGCATCCAGTTTTCATTGGAGATTTCAAAAACTGAAACATCCGATTGTGTTGATTGTTACTATGTCAAAAACACTAATAATAATGCTTTAAAGTAAAAAGAGGAGGATGAAAATGTTTGACACTATCTGTTAAAATCACAGTGACAAGGTGGTTGAACCGTGTGGTTGAGCTTCCTGTTAAAGGGTTTAAAATGCTTAAAGTGAGAAGGAACACATCTGTCCTGAAATGCATTTGATCGTGTAGTGTGTATTCAATTTTCAACAGCGGAAAGAAATACAATCCAATCAGAGATTGATTAGACATGTTCATCATGACCAGTTTTTGCGCACTAGTGGCTAAGTCTTGTACTAAATAGTTTTTTTTTCAGCTAATCTCAGCTATTGCAGGATATGTTGTGTTGAAATCTCAAATTCAAGTCAGTCATTTACATACAGCCATTACAGAAATGACAAATTGGATATACCAAGCTGCACTACATTAGTAGATTTTAAATTAATATAATGAAATGAAAAAGATATCATAAGAAGCTAGATCTTATTTGTATGCCATAAAAAGTATAACGCAAATTAATTATTCATTCTCAGCCTTGTTTGCATCTCGTTCCGAGCGACGTATCTACCGATTTCGTCTGGTGATCAGTTCATGGTGTTCTTATCTCACTGTCAAAACAAATTCATAAATCACAGCGAGTCAGAAATCCACAAATCCACAGGGGGATTGTCAAGCTGGAACAGGTTTGGGTCTTTTAGTTCAAGTGAAGGAACAGTTTCATTCTTCTGCATCCAGAGACGTCCTATACAATTGTGTGCATCCAATTTTGTGGTAACAGTTTGGGGAAGAATTACATATGGCTGAAAAAGTCAGGTTTTTGTTTAGATTTTTCGTCTTGACTAAAGCCCTGGATTCTCATTAGATAAATGCAAGATTCTACTGGACATGACTCTTATCTAAAGAGAGTTGATGGAAACATAGTTGATGAACATGTGGAGAAAAATGTGGAGGAATCCTAGAGGTGCCTTTGCATTGCAACGACCTCAAGGCAGCGTTTGGCATGGACAATCCTGACGTGACATTTTTGTAAGAGAGCGTATGAGTCTGTTAGCACCCCAGGCTGACAAATACACACATAAGCAGGGTCAGTTGTGGTTTTTCTTGTCAGAGACCTTCAAAGTGGGTTGTCTGCAGAAAAAAAAAACAAAAGACAAAAAAAAATTCCAGTCCACTCCCCGTGTAGCCAGATGATCTCTCGCGCCACCTCGGCGCCGGCAGGAAATGACTCCTCCATTCTGTGGACTGTGGAAACAGCAACAGTCCAGATAAAGAGCACTTGGGCCCAATGCGTCGGGGTTGGAAGGCTTAGCCGGCCCCGCTTGTTCTGTTGGAACGTTTGTGCTCTTGTTTGTCGTCCTAAATTATAGCAAGCGAAAAAAAATCCTTTTCTTATTAACGATTCTGCGTTTAATCGTTTTTACATGCCTGGAAGCCAAAAGATACACACCATGTTATGGTTTTCTTTTTTTTTCTTTTTTTCTCCCCCCCTATTTTTGATGATAAACCATAATTCCAGTTTACAGCAACTTGGATCTGTCTCTAGGCCTTCCTGATGGAAAGAATGTGTTCTCCAAATCCAATCCCTTAAACTTATACAAGTGTGGTGTAAAAACTCCCCGTGTCAGTTTACAGGCTTTAAATATGAACACGGGCAGCTCGAGAACTCTGATGGTTTGGAAGGACCGAGCTACTACTTTTTATTGAAATTAAATTAAAGGTCAGCGATTTTTCATAACACATTGTAATAGTCTGGCGTCTGGACCCGGCTCTGTAAACGGAATTAAAAAATTAACAATGTGGCAAGTGACATTCAAGTAACCCTTAGAAGGGTGCTTTTCTTCTGTTATTCGTTTTTTTTTTTGTATGCTTTCTGTCAATCCAGAAGATTCAGTTGGGGTGTAGGCTTTTGAAGGGCGTGTATTTGTTTAGGTTGTTCATTATACCTTCAAAGTCGCATACACTATATCAGAACACCTGATTTATTTATTTTTTGCTATTTGTTCTTCCTCAAATGTCTTCCAGGACGTCTTTGGATGCAGTGGCATTACATTTTTCCCTTCACATCAACTAGGAGTGCAAAAAAGGTTCCAGCATGACAATGCCCCTGTACACAAAGCCAGCTTCATGAAGAAATGCTTTACATTGGTTGGAGTGGAAGATCTCCAGCTATAGAGCTCTGACTTCAACCCTTTTGAACACCTTTGGGATAAATGTGAACGCTGACCGCACCTCAGGCCTCCTCACCTCTCCTACATCAGTATTTCAAGTCAAGTCAAGAGTCTTTTATTGTCATTTCTACTATACGCAGTGGTACACAGTACACAGTAAAAACGAGACAATGTTCCTCCAGAACGCTGGCACTACACCAAATAAAATAGAGCTACATTTGACTTCAGGCACACTGTTGTGGCTGAATGAATGTCCACAAAATGTAGTGGAACATGTTCTCAGAAGATTGAAGTTTATTATAACAGCAATTGGGGTCTAAAAGAAAGAAAGAAAGAAAGAAAGAAAGAAAAAGAAAGGAAGAAAGAAAGAAAGAAATCAGAGCTTAGGGTCAGCAATGATACTCACCCATGGACCATTAAGGGCCTTTCTCAGGGGCCCTAAGAATAGTAGTTTAGCAATACCAGGTTTTGAACTCCTGACATTCAGATCAGTAATCCAGAGCCTTAAACACTGAGCTACCATTTTGAGAACCTCTGAGGGATGAATTGGAATCCAGAACCTCCTCATGCTACATCAATACATGATTTTACTAAAACCGTTGTATCTGAACGAGCAAAAATCTCACACAAGCACACTCCATAATCTAGTCTATCTTTACAGAAGAGCGGAGGTTATTAAAACAGCAAATTGGGAATAAATGTGGGATATGAAAAGAACATTTTATGTATATAACAGGTAGACAAGTCGAAATCGAATTCCAAACACAACGTATAAACGTAATGCAGGTGGGGTTCAGGCGATCACACACAATCCGAAGCAAGAACGTGAAACCAAAACGCGATCAAAAACCAGGCAATCAAAACATACAACAGAAGGCTTGCTATGACGAGAACCAAGTAAGCCGAACATAATACTAAACAGTGGGGGAAAAAACAGGGGGTATTTAAACACAAACTAATCAAAGACATAAATGCAAACAGATCCGGACAATAATGACGCATGCGGAAAAATAACCAATAGCAAGACACGGGTGGAGACACAGCATCAAACAAAACACACATGGCTACTTAAACATGGAGAAAATAAAGAAACGAGTCAGCAATTTTGAGCCGCTATGCAGTGCTTGACGCGAGGGAAATCATCTCTGACACGCGAGTTGGATGTTGAGCTGTGAAATGTTGATATCTCCAGGCCTGGCTTGTGTTATTTGCAGAACTGTATCATGCAGGGACAATTTAAACTGAAGATGGTTAAACAATTAGGCTTCCACTGTCTCAGATATTGCAGCTGTACATGTTTGGTGTCGGAAGTGTAGGTTTTCTCGAAAGCGAAAATTGTGTTTTAATTGGTTCCCCGTCTTCTGGGGTCGACGAGTTATTATTTTCCAAAAAGTAAAAGTTAATTTTTCCCCTCCAAACAATTGCGCTATAGCACTCCAGGGACTCGAGTAATAAAAGTACATGTAGTTCTTTAATTTCCACTACAGGTTGCCAGTGTGTAACTGTTAGAGGCACCAATGCTACTCGGGTATTTTAAGGGTTTGTACGCTGATGGTACTGTTATAGCCGTTCTCAGTTGTGAATCGACTACGTATCGTTTTTTTCGAATGCAGGATGGGCGCCTTTTATGTCTGGATGCGTGTGATGCTTAAACCTGAATACGGCCGTATCGGTTTATGTGACACGCAGACTTTTCCTACATTATAACCCTCGTGGGACATGCAAGAGTGCGGGAAAGGAGAAAGAGGACAGCTGTGCTGCCGAGCCGATTGGCTAGCTCAGCGGCCTGCTCCAGGCTCTTTTCGACAAGGAATTCAGGGAAAAAAAGAGAGTAGGAAGTATGTACCAGTGCAGGTCTAATCAACACATTCTACAGGATTAGTAGTCATTCTCTTGTTTACTTGTTGTTCGATAGTTTTTTTATCTTGGCTGTTTTGTCTAGAGCGCCTCAGGCAGCTGAGAACTTCACATCTTTCAACTAGCCACCATCAACTAGATCCAAGAAGAGTTAGACAGGAACAGGCAGGTATATCTGCATGTCAGTTCTTCAGTAGAAGACATTTGTATTGATCTCATAGCTTGGCTTGTATTTCGTTCTTCTTGTCTTTGACAACCTGTTCTGTTTAAATTGCGCGAACACAGGATGCTTAAATTCGACGCGGGGAACGCGGTGGGAACGCGGTGACAGCTTCTCGAGAATCTAAGATCTTTTCATGTACGTCGCAGGTAGCAATGCAGATTTTAACAATCGGCCTCTGCCAGCACGCGTGATTTAGGTGAAGACAGCGAACAGATCGATTTGAAAGATCGTGTTTCTTCCGAAGCGGCTGAAAATATTATCTAGCAAGCCTACCGAAATAGCCCCTCTAGCCGCTTTGCTTAATGGACTTCACATGCAAGCTTGGTACCTGTCCTCTGAATGAAATCCTTTCTTTTTTGACTGAACATGCCTCAGCTTTTATATATATATATATATATATATATATATATATATATATATATATATATATATATATATATATTTATAATTTTATTTTTTTTGTCTGTCTGTTTTTCACCATCTCCTTCTGTGTCTTCCTGTCAGGCTGGCATGATCCGGGCAGGTCAGGAGGAGTTCTTCATCGAGCCTCTCGAGAGAGGAGGCGATATGACAGGAGAGGAGGAGGGTGGATCCGGGCGACATCATATCCTCTACCGCTCATCTGACATCAAGAAACCAGCCATCAGTCACTCTGACTACTTTCACCCCAGAGGTCAGGACTCGGTGCTCACAGCTCAGGCTGATGCATGGTGCCAAAACATTTAGCTCTTTATAATTGAACGGAAAATGTCGCATTTTAGATCTCTATCAGAGCCATTATACTGGATGCAAGCAGGTCTATTCATATCTGTAGCAGCTGGATTGAATTTTCTCGTAACTAATGAGGGCTATTACGTGTGAATTTTCTTTTTTTTTCATTTCATTTTTAAAATAATATTCAGGCACACATTTAGGAGCGTCTATAAAACACGTCTTTACTGCGAAAAGCATATCTTCAGTATTCGAGGGATTTTAATAAACCGGAGTGGACTCCCTCGTCGTCTCGAACTCGTTTTTTGCTGATGCCACCCACTCGCCTGTAATGTAAAGAAGTAGACTTTTGGCGCTCATAGATATTCATTAGCTGACTTGCAAAAGTTCAGATAAAAAAACAAAAACAAAAGGAACAAATCAGCTGTAACCTCCTGCCTCATATCATGTTTCCCCTCCATGTGCTTCCAAAACAGCTCTGACCCCATTAAGGTCTGGACTCCACACAACCGCAAAAGGTGTCCCGTGGTATCTGGAAACAAGATGTTAGGAACAGCCATTAGACCCTGGTTGGATCGGACTTGTTAGTCAAAAACATCCCAGAGATGCTTGCTTGGATTGAGAGAGGGGGGAAATTTGCTGGTCAAGTCAACATCTTGAACTCTTTGTCATGTTCCTCAAACCATTTCTAAACATTTTTTTGGTAAGGCAAAGCTATTAGGTTATTTTGATGGCATGAAACATATTAAAGTAACAGCCATATGATTCCTAGGAGCAAAGATTTCCCAGCAAAACATTGCCCAGAGCATGTTCTAAAGTAGCTCTGTGGGCAGGATCACACAGGCTAGCCAGACATCGTGATATCATATTTGGGTGTAGGTGTTTAGAAATCATTATGTCATTAATAAATTATGGTAAAAAAACACACTTGTTTGATTGTAATTATTTTGCGGCCACTTCTACAAATTCCCTGAAGATGGATGCCATTTTGGTGGTCTAGGGGGAAAAAATGGCGATGTCAGAAATGAATTTGGAGCGACATATGAAGAGTCTTCCATATTAATGTGAAATGGCCAATAGTAAAGGAATTAGTTATTCCCTGGAAAAAAACCTTGTGGTTTTTGACCTTTATGGATGCATTTTTTCTAAGAAACCTGGTTTTGCTTAGCTCAGGTCTCTGGGGCTGATTGACTTCTCTACATGCATTCCTTATTTCTTCCTCCCTCTCTCTCTCTCTCTCTCTCTCTCTCTCTCTCTCTCTCTCTCTCTCTCTCTCTCTCTCTCTCTCTCTCTTTCGCCTTGAGTGCACTCCCTTTAGTGCTCTATGTGGGAGAGGTGTGAGGAGGAGACTAGAGTCATCAACTTCTTGCAGAGCAATTCACATGTCACTCGGAATGTGGCCTGAAGGGTTCACCTGGGGAAACGTCCAAGCTCAGTTGATCTCAAACTCACTTCGGTTTTGCTTTAAATGTTTCTAGGTCGGTTGTCATGAGACGGGAACGAACGAATAGGTATCGGAGGGAAGAGTCACCCAGTGGTTTAATCCGCACGTACACAAATGTAATACGAAAACAGTATAAAATCTGGAATAAGAAATCTAACCATGTATCATTATGAGGATTTCACTTTGCTCCACAGTGCACACCCTGTTCATAGCTTTTGTACGCGGAAATTATTATTATTATATTGCATGCCGTCCATTTTAAATATCGATCCAGTCTCAGTGAGCGTGTTCCCAGATTCCGGGTCTTGGCGGGGAAACCGAGTTTGCTGTTTTAGACCATCGACTTAAAATGCATTCTAGCGGTGGACAGTAAGGAAGTAAATGTAATTCGTTACTGTACATAAGTAGCTTTTTCCGCGTATTTGCACTATAATGAAGGATTTCCATTTGGGGAAACTTTTACCTAAAATTCACTGCATTTCGAAGTCAAATATCTTACTTAATTAAATAATAAAATAAAAAAAAATACTCAATTCAATTTTGAGAAATCAGTTGTTCTTTTTTTATTTATAAATGGATAAAAACATAACTGCTCAAACACGCAGCAATCCACCAATCAGGGCCGAGCGCGAACTCTGTTTTGAACTTGTTTTGATTGGCGCTTGGTGTGTATCTACTCAGAAAAAACATACAGTACAATACCAAGCAGAACATTTTGAGAGGAATAAATGATGAAGAAACTCCTGATTCTAACTTGCCACTACACCTGTGGCCTTATTTGGGTGATTTTCTTTTTAAGTAGTTGAAAAGAAAGTTTTGGGCTCATGATGATTATGGATGCTGTTGTTATTGTTGTTGTTGTTGTTGTTTGTGTGGTTCCTAGGTCAGCATTTGTTGTTTCTTCCATACTCAAACCACATGGTCTGGCTCTAATTGATGTTTGTAGCCCTGTACTTGTATGTGCATAATGAATGTGTTGTGCTGCTGCCACCCGATTGGCTGATTGGAAAAAGAAAATGTATTTAATTTATATTGGGTGCTCGCATGGGATCACATGATAATGTGGTTGAACCCGAGTTCGGATCCATGCTGTAGCAAGCGGACAACATGGTGTGTCATTATGACGCATTTCAACATTTGCATCTCAGACTTAATATTATGCAGTACTGTAAAGGAGATGACGATAACATTTTTTTTTTTGTGTGTGTGTGTGTGTGTGTGTTTGTGTGTGTGTCTGTGTGTGTGTGTGTGTGTGTGTGTGTGTGTGTGTGTGTGTGTGTGTGTGTGTGTGTGTGTGTGTGTGTGTGTGTGTGTGTGTGTGTGTGAGGGAGGGGGTTGTATAAAAAGCACCCAGATTTGGATGAGTAGATCCGTGTCAACTGCGTGAGTGTGAATAAGGGCTGAAGCTCATACTGCAATCCAGCAGAGACATGTTGCAGCCAAGCCTGGACTCAGTCAGACACTGTCTACGTGGCAGATTCAATGGGATTTTAAGCTCTACTTGGCAGACACGAGAAGGGCAAAACTCAGAGGCTAGAACTAGTGGAGGGGTGGGGGGGCTGGGGTGAGGAGGAGGGAACAGGGACAGGTCAGACTTTAAAAATGCCTTTGTTTTTCCCCTGCTATAAACATTAAAGAGCTAAACTGAAGCCTTTCCAAAGTAATTGTCTTTGTTTAGGTCCTTCGAGTATGAGAGAGGTTTATTTTCTCTTGCTCTTCCAAACACTATTTACTGCCCTGAGTCACATTTTACCACATGCGGTTTGTGACTAAATTATTTCAAAGAAATGTGTGAATTCTTAGAAAGTGTCTGATTAATGATCTATGAAATGCACTCAGGTTCACTTGAGCTTAGATAGATCGATAGATAGATAGATAGATAGATAGATAGATAGATAGATAGATAGATAGATAGATAGATAGATAGATAGATAGATAGATAGATAGATAGATAGCCTTTATAAACAAATTGACACAAGTATATGTAATCATAACTGGACTAGGTCAGAAGCTGACTGTGAATATTGTAATGCCTGTGAGGCAGAAGATGCAGTACAGTGAATAATTAGATTATCAACATAAAGATGATACCAAACATTAGGAATGTTGAGAACAGAATTTCACCTAAAAGCGACCCTTGAGGTACTCTATTGATAACAGTATACATAATCTAAGTCTAAAAATACATGGATATGCAGCAAAAGCCTTCACGTGTTGTATGAATTGATGTACTATTTTTTTCTGTAAGTAGAGATCGGTAGAGATAGTGGATTTTACTCATACAGATAGATAGGTTGGGTTAATTACCTGATTATTAAAATGGATACTAGATAAAAAACAAACATTAACAATCCATATAAAATAGTACTGAACTTATAAAAAAATATTTAAAAAATATTTAAAAAAATTTCTGAATCATAAAAATGTACTAAATAAAATAAACGTATATATTAATTTATAAATATAATTATATTGTTACTAAATTATACATATAATACAGTGCTCTTCAAGCAAAGCACAGTCTTACGTGTAAAAAAACAAACAGCACATGGTGTTAGTGATTCGCCTCTAGAGGCCACTCTCATCATTATAATGGACTTTCTCAGCCGCTCCAGCAATGGACTCCACCCGGAAAAACTATAGATAGATATAGCCGATAATTCAGGCGATAGTTCTGGCAATCAACTATCTGGTAATCAATTATTGTGCCGATTATTCAGCAAAACTGATGAAATGTCAGGATCTGGGGGATCTAGCTCCTATTGTTTTCACCTGATTCCCGAGTAGGTTTTCGAGTAAGTCCTTGTTCTTGAGTGGTTTTCTATTTTATTTTATTGAAAAGATTTTATGTATTTTATTTTAATTTTTGTGTCTTACTTTTCTGTTTAAATCAGGGGTGTCCAATCTTTTCTCACTGGTGTGAGTGCAGGCTTTGAAACAAATCCACACCAAATTCTACCTGTTTTAATCAAATGATTTTATTTTTAATTATTATCAGGTGTGGCTCTTGATTGATTTAGGCTTTGTGTATTTTTGACAATTGTTCAATCATTTTTTCTTTAGTTTCTGAGGAGTTTTTTTTCTGTTTTGAGCTGTGGATTTTTTGTTATACATTTTTAAACCTAAGAGTTTGGATTTATATTTTCTGTTTTGGACTTAATAATAAAATGTTTTTTTTTTTTCGTTATTTTTGAGTCCGTCTCTGTAATTGGGTTCACACACCTCTCTGTAGCAGACTGCTAAAGCTCCTGCCTCTCACAGTCGACCCCAGTTCAAACCTCGACCCTGACATTAGCTAAGATTAAACGTAGCTATAAACAGATAAAAAGTGCAGTGTGTCTGTCTCGTGCCATTCCTTTCTCTGTATTCGTCACAAAGAATCGAAACCATTAAAATCTGAGAAATGCTTTGATGGAAACCATTTGTTGTAATCACTCATGGCTTGTGCAGTATTTTAAAAGCAGTTTGTTTAATATTCACGATTAACAAGGTGCTAAAAGTTCCATGCAATCGGAAATATTGGCACACGTGTCAAAGTGCTTAGGAAGAAACATTTGGAAATGGGTGAAATAAATCCATCATTGTGGAGCATGTGTGTGTGTGTGTGTGTGTGTGTGTGTGTGTGTGTGTGTGAGCGAGAAAGAGACACATGTTCTTCATTTAAACATCTCATCCTGAAATAACATTCCAGTTGTTCCACTGGCCCAGTGTTTCAGAGGAGAGTTCACTTCCTGTAGTGTCGCTGCTTATACTGCTTCAGGAGTAAGTGTCCTCACCTTCCCCTCACACACACCCCCACACAATGTCTTCTGCAGATGGCACCATGGCCTTTGCTCCTGCAGCTCTCAGCACTGCTGTTCCCAATTCGCTTGGCCCGATTTCTGCGCCGAGACTTGCAGCTTGATCTACGACGGCATCCAGGACTGTAATTACTGTGCACCAGAGGCACTCTGATGGAAAACACAGTAATTAGGAGTATTTCCTCAGGCCTGTGTTGTGGCCTCATGTTGACCATGGGAGTGTCTGTGTGAGGTGTGTTTACACTTACTAAACTTAACAAAAAAAAGCATGCAGTGATAAAGTATTTGCTGCCCCTTTAAGGTTTATTCCCTTTTTTTTGCCTTCGTGTCATAAAGATCTTTAAACAAAACGATCACTTACTCAAAGCCAAAATCAAATGTGATATAAAGATACAGAGGCTGGAAGTGTAAACTGCTAAAAGTGTGGAGGCTGAAATTCTTCCACACTGATGTACTAGACCGCATGTTGTGAAGTTTGAGGGGGCAAATACTTTTTTACACGGGTGACATCAGTGTTGCACAGATTTTTTTTTAATTTCTGTTCTGATTCGAGGTTAATTGGGACATGTTTGTCTTGTGTTACGTTTCGTTTGATCTGCAACGGGAACGTGTGCAAAAAAAAACAAAAGGGAAGAAATCAGACATAAAAATTGTCGATTTTTGTGATCGTACTGTGTATGATTCTGTGATTTAGTTTATTGTCTAGAATTTTGTTTGCTATATTCAATTAAAGGTTACTTTTTGAACAGCTTTTTCTCCCTCCAGCTTTGTATGTAATGAATGCTGTGTTTAAATGTAAAATTTTAAGATAAATTGCAAAGTTTTATCTCATTGGATATGCAAATTGAAAATTGTTATTCAAGGTCCTAGTAAATCAGGTACATTTCTGCTCTCTGAGGTTGCAATTAACGTTTTTTAATTCAGTGAGTTGGTCTGTAAATGAACTTTAATTTAAAAAAAATTCCGAAATAAAGCTGCTTCTAAAATCCAAATGTGGTTTGTTAAGGGGCCTCACATAATACCGATACAAGGTGGTAGCTAAGTAGTTAAGGCATTAGATTTTTAATTTAATGGCTGTGAGTTTAAATCCCAAGCTGCCACTACTGGGTTCCTGAGCAAGGCCCTTATCCTCATAGCTGCTCAGTTGTATGAATTAAATTTCTCGGCGCACACTTTCTTTGATTTTGCGTCACCGCAAAAAAATCTTAAACCACCCCAATTGGGCAACCTGCAATTATTTGCTCTGATTGCTGCTCCTACTCTACTGAAAATGTTCAGAAAGCGAGCATGAGGCAGTGGGATTCCCGCCCCAGTGGAACAGTGGCATTAGTAGTATTTTTTAACTCTAAATACAATAGTAATGGTGAGTTGGTATTTTAGTGGGTAAGGCATTGAATTTTGGATCTAAAGATCATGAGTTTAAATCCCATTCAAGCCAATCACCATCAAGCTGCCACTCCTGGGCCCCTAAGCAAGGGCCTTACCCTCGTAGCTGCTCACTTGTATGAATAAGATAAACGTAAGTCACTCTGGATAAGGGCATCTTCTAAATGGTGCAAACGTCAGTGTAAATTTACAATGCGAGTGCTTGCCTACATCCTTGATTAAACCGGAGAATGTACACGCCATGTGCTCTGTGTTTCTTCCCTGATATCAGCCGGGACACCACGATCTGAAATACACTTTATTGTCCCCAAATTTGTGTTGGACTTAAAGTGTAAGAAGACCATTGGATCAAACAACAAAAACATGAACAAGAGCATTAGATCTAATTTACGTATTTATTTATCATCCATCATTTCTGTACAAACTGGACATTCCAGTCTTTGCACAAAGGACTTGTTTCCTGTGTTAGGAATATTTCTTATTTGATTTTATTTTCACCTTTTTTTGTCTCTTAATGAGTTTTTCTTCTGATTCAAGCTTACTAACTAATGCCTATTGGACATGTCTATTAGAGACTGGACGAGCTAAGCTCTCTCAGTGGGAGCGGTATTAAGGCATTTGGTCGTTTTTTTTCCCATCGTGATTCAAATTTGACAACCTTTGCATGCTTTTCTTCTCTTTCATACACACCAACATCAGGCAATTTGCTCAGATTTATTCCCGTGTTTACTTTATTCCAAGTCTGTTGCTTGAACGCTCACATCTGCCAGTCGCGTTCAAAGCGCAGAGTTACGCGTTTTGTTTTGACTCTCGATGCCAGTGTCTGCGCATCCATCTGGCAAGTATTCTTCCTGGACTTCTCCAGAAAGCCATGTGTGTTACTTGGAGACCTATGAAATGCGAGCATGTGTGTGTGTGTGTGTGTGTGTGTGTGTGTGTGTGTGTGTGTGTGTGTGTGTGTGTGTGTGTGTGTGTGTGGCATCATCTTATGGCAGTGTGTTCTTCTCTGGCTGTGTTTGGTTTTTTCTTCTGTACAGGATGTTACAGATTTTACTCGAAGCTTAGCAGGGAATGTTCAGAAGAGCTACAACCTCGCTATAGAAGTCCATGCTTTTTAAGTTGTCTTTCTAGCATGTTTTGGGTGTTACGGTATGTGTAGTGGTCTTAAGGGTGTCCTTTAGACTTGCTAGAGTTTTTACCAGAGGTGTGTCTGGTTCAGAATCAAAAAGATTCAGAATCAGAATCAAAAAGATTTAGAATCAGAATCAGAAATAGCTTTATTACCAAGTATGCTTACACACACAAGGCATCAGGAGCTTCCAGTGCAGGAGAAATTACAGACATAATGTAACAGGACAGTGTGAAGTTATGAATATATATTAGCTATTTTAGCTAAAAAGTTAAAATAAACATCCTAGCTGGATTTCTACCTTCTGATTGGGTGAGAAGCCTACAGCCAATGAACAATGGTCATTCTGTAACAGTCCTACCCAAAACCCTGCCCCTATCCAAAGCCTCGCTTCAGCAGAACAGAATAGTTTCTCTCACTACTTTCAGTTCGACAAGCTTTAGCTCTGTACTTTTTTTTTAATAGTTTGTGATAGTTTTGAAAGTTTTTCTCAGTTTGTAATCGTTGTACAACAGCTAATGTACCATCTTCTAACCGACATAACATTTTAATACACTTCATTCAACTGCCAGTACTTGACGTGTGAGATGCATCATTTTTTTTAAGCCTATAAGCACAAGCCTAGTGCTACATGTGTCTCTAACGATGCTGCTGCTAGCACGTCAGGCTACGACTACTTTCAATTTACCCTCCACAAGCCCTGCTCCTCCTCAGTCCACAAAAAAG